>NC_142783.1:6542500-6842500 GCF_988280905.1 Pimephales promelas
TTAAGTGTGATTCAGGCTCAGCATGCTTTGCATGCAAATCTCGTTTCAGATATTTCTACCAAAAGACTTGGAACGAGAATGATTTTAGCATATTCTTGAGAGATCAAATAATGTCCTTTGGCGGCAGATCGAATGCAGTGACGCAATGCGCTACAGATAGACGCTACCACCTGCTCCTTGCGAAACTACCGTTTCCGCATCCTCCGTATCGCTGGTGCGAGGAGTCATACACCTTTGGCGCAAAGTCTCTAGAACTATTAAAACAGGGGGCCGTCTTATTTGGAGGATTTGCAGGAGCCCTCATTGGTGCATTTCGAATTCAATTTAGCGATAGAAGATTGACTGAGGGTTTCTCCCCCCTTCTTCTTTTAAAAAGGGCTCCTTTTTTCCATCGCTCGTTTCTTTTGAATAACGTGGCACAGCATTTATCCCTGTCCTTCACATATCCTCGGCTCTGCAGTCTGCTGCTGCCTTTGACGTTGCTTATGTGTCCTTAGGAATCAAAAGAAGGTGGGGGGGTGGGGGTGAGGGGGATAGCAAATAAAATGAGCTATTGTTTTCCTTCGATTCCGGGCAACAGTTCAGATATGGCAAGGGCACCGAGCCAAGCGCTCCGCAACAGACGCAAGACAAAAACCCACAGCAAAACACACATTTGTAGGCGTCGTACAGCAGGTTGTGGCTATACGAGACTCCTCTTTTTGCAGGGTTCAGGGGTGTTTTTCAGGGTTTAGAAGGAAGGTGGGGGAACGGAGGTGGTGCTGCGGACCTCAGCGAGGACGACCAATCTCCTCATTCAAGCCTGCCTCCACACAGCTCATATTGTCAGTTTGCCAGTTTAAAGGAACCTTGAGCAGCATCAAAGATCTTTTCAAAGCCTTAATCCTAATAGGTCGTGGTTTGTTCTGTCACATCAAAGACACGAGCGAGGGAGGTACAGAGGGGAAGAATGCGTCGGGTGGGGGAGCTGGCAAATGATTCTTATGGGGGAGATTGGCAGAGGATTTGCGGCACGGCGTGCACTAAAATCGGAAATATCGGCCATGGAAAGCCTGCTGTAATAGATATGAAATGGGCCTTCTCAACACCATGAAAGGCTGACATTTGCTGAAAGATTGTCACGAGAAGCCCTTTTATTCCCTGCCATCTATCAAGCGTTTGTACTGCCACCTTGTCCGTACTGGAAATTCGCAAGTGTCACTCTCGGCGGCATGTACCGGATTGGTCATTTCCAATTCCCCCCCTCCACACACACACACACACCGTTGACTGCCGAATCTTCAGCTCGAGAACTCTTCGGTCGAAACCCGAGCAAATAAATATGTTATCTTGTACGCGAGTGCACGTGCGCATTTCTCACCTTTTGACACTTTAATCTGTAGTTCAGTGTCTCATGCATTCACACTGATACAATCGTCTTACATAAAGCCTCTTCCTGTGAACCAACATGACATAAGTGCTTCGTTAATTAGCCGTCTGTGGGAAAGCAGGGTATCGATTTCCTGTCGGCACATAAGAAAAGAGGCCCTTTGTTTTCACGGCCGTCCGCGCGATAGCGGTGATAAACCGTGCCTTTCACCGACAACAAGATACTAATAAAACAAACCTAAAAACGGAGGTATATCACCAGACTCGGTCGGAGACGTGGAGGAAAGGAACGATAATGATGATGCTGAGATCTCTAGCATTTTGAGTCAACATAAAGAAATAATTCACTGAAGTGATTGGGTTTTCTTTTTTTTTTTTCCTTTTTTCTTAACTGAGAGAAGCTAAACTCTGGAGTTTCAGAGGACTGGCTGGTTGTGTGTGTTTTTGTGATGATGGTCCATCTGAAATCCCACTGGTGCTTGTTATTTCACACCCCTGTGGCTGCAAGTTTGACAACAATCCCTTAAAAACTAGCAATAAAACTTACCGGGGTAACAAGGTTAATCTGAGTCTGAAAAGACTGTTGTTCTTAGCCATCCAAATAGGTCCCTAAAGAGCCACTTAAATCTTTAGCTTTTTGTTGACTTGGACCAAGAAAATATGGGAAGCCAAATTGGATAATGGTGTTGCACAATGATACACAAATAATCTGATGAAAATAATAAATGCCATAAATTAGTGACCATTTTTGCATCCACATCATCTCCCAATTAAGCTCTAGATTCCTTGAGGCTTTATTCTGCACACCCAATAATCTTGTGATATTCCGAATGAACAAAGAAAAGCATGTTTTCCTCGACTATTTTCATGCTTTTGGTGTTTAATTTAAATAATTCTCCACAGTGCTGTGATTAACTCAATAATTGTCATTCATGTCATTGACAATGAGTAAAATGTAGGTCATGGGACTATAGCGGCACTGCACCGAATTGTGTTCATTTCTTAAAAAAAAGAAGAAAATCTCACTTAACAATGCTCAGTTGGACGCTTTCATTTGGACGTGCATGTTTTAAATGAATATCGCGTTGCAGTGGATATTCCCAAACCCCAAATTAATCCAATTAATACAAGCACATTCCAGCCGTCTTGTACAATAGGTGTTCTAGAAGTCAGAGTATTGGATAGATCTGATTAACGTGATTATAATCCATATATAATATTAGTCACAGTTATACATGAAATTCTTCCATGTAACGTACGCTGTAAAAGAGATTTCCCTCTGAAGTTGCTCGTAAATTTCACAAACAGTTACAAAGAAATGAAATTAGTGAAAGAAGTATTTTCCTGTAAAACATACTCCTCTAATCTTAAACTTAATTTACGGTGAATGCAAGTAAGAGAGGAAACAACATTCGTTAATGGCTTGTAAACACTGATGGTGACGTTGAAGATCGCATGCATGCATGGGTCAGATGGACACAGCAGGCATTGGTATTCAAACTGCCAGTGCACCAATCAGGGGTGGAGGAACAGTGTGGAGGATCGGGGGGTGAAGAGGTAGCGGGAAGTGATTGTGTTACAAATTCAAGATGGAACCAGAGCGGTGATGATGAACCCGGGTGGAATCACTCGGAGGCCTTCATGGATAGATTTCTTGTAGCAAATCAGAACTGCTGATTTCTGTTTGTGTGTCTAAGTTTATTAACAAAATGCATGTGCACACGTTTGTGTGTCTGACTGAATCAATCCCAACACATGTGGAGAAGATGAAAACTTGACTGATAACTGCCTCATGTCGAAGGACATTGAATTTCAAGCAGTCTCGTTGAAAACTACAATCTGTTTGTCAGATGAACACTGCTATTTGAAATGCGAGGCTGCTAGTCTGTTATTTTCTGCGATGAATAAATGAAGAGAGAAATTACTTCCCAGTTTAACTGATGTACGGTTCAAACCTTTAAAAGCTAAGCTATGGTCACGGGGCAGGTAATGTTACGTTTAACCAAACTCAATTATGACAGAGATGTTTTGGATTACACATCTACTATCTTGTTCCCTAAGTGTCTGATGACAAATATAATTGGAATCAGATTATAGAGTAAGAAAACTGAAAATCTATTTGCGGTGTAATTTTTATTACACATTCAACACAGAGACCCCTGCCATGCATATGACCAAATACACCTTCTCTCCATTATACGAATTCCCCTCTCTAATGCTTATTAATTTCACAGTAGATTATCTGCTCAGATACAAATGTGTTTTGGGACAGAGCTTTTTAATTAATTGTGTGCTTGGCTTTATAAGTAGACCCATAGTATTAGGTTGAACTGAAGTCTTAATGAATTAATTTCAATTGCAGTAGGCTATGTCTTTTTTAATGTAGCCTTGTGCCAAATAATAACCAGAAGTGCAGCCTTTCAAATTTTACAATACAATAGCAAATAAATAAACGTCAAATGTAGGTATTGTTATATTGGGATATAGCTTTGATTAAAGATGCTCAACGTGTTAGGATGATATGATCAGCAAACTGAAACAGAACTTAAATGTCGTCGTATTGCAGCTGTTTTGTTTCATAAATGAAAAGTATTGAAAACGCCCTCTGGAGGAAAAACGGATGTGTGAAAAAATATGAAGGACTAATAGTAGCACGAGCGTGAAAAGTTATACATTTAGTATTTTTTTAGGTATTATTGAACATTATTTAGGCCTATTATTGTTATTATTATTATTTAACCTATTTATTTTATTTTTACTCTGCTTTGACTGGTTTAGCTACACTGCGTTGGTAACGGACCCAACTCATTCGAGATAAAGCTTGTGAATGAATAAATAGGAATGCTTGTAGCCTAGCCTAGCCTAGCCTAATTCTCTGAGTTGAAAGCTCAGGCCGAGTAAATGTGTTAAGGCCTAGTAAATGTGTAAGACTAAAGCCAGTCAGCATCAACGCACGCATTTACTTTAAGTCCAGGAATATTTCTTTGTCTGAAGAAGCATTTACAAGCAGGTAGTCCTACATTTAGGAATAATAGCCCACAGCCCCGCGCTGTCCTTTAATCTTAATCGGATACGTTTACTTTTAACGACACTTTGATTCACTTCAAGGAGAAAACATAACCACACAAAGACAAAAGTCAAGTATTTGCAAGCTCTTCATGTGAATTTAGTAGAGACAAGTGCTTTCAAGCCTTCCATTAAAGTGTTTTGTAAAGCTGAGGCAGTGTTTTTTTCGTGGAGTCATCTCGCCACCCTGTGGCCTCGTGTTTCCCAGATATCCTGCAAGTAATGTTGTGACTCACGTATTAGGCTATAGCAAATTTACAGTTGCTCATTTTGTAAAGCATTAGTAATCTGCTGCTCATTCTAACTTCTTCTTTAGCTTGCTTATTACAGTAATCTAGTTGCCTCTTTGACAAAGTGATTTTGCTCCTTTTTTGTAGTCGCCTTGTAAAAGCGACGCGTTTGCTAAATGCATAAGTGCATTTAACAAAACTTAACATCATTTGGTTAATTAGTAAAATTGCCTAGAGGTTAGACAGACAGACAGTTGTGATTGAACATTATGAGCACTAAACAAATAGAACAGCTTTTCCAAAACAATTTTGAATGTTTACTTTAAAGTTTTATTCTAACATTGAAGATGCGTTATTTCCATAGGTTATTTCACTTGTCTCAATGACGCCATCTGCCGTCAGTCACGTGACAGAACTAGCCTCAAATTTAATTAATTGTTTGCTTATATTGTAATAAATTGCAATGTGGACTCATGTTTTTTATGTAAAGCTGCTTTGAAACGATGTGTATCCTGAAAAGCGCTATACAAATAAATGTGAACTGAATTGAATTTAGAATTTTTCTGAAAAATGGTGTTGTTGGACACTAAATCTGCATGCACATTCTCTGAATTAAAATGTATAGGTCACATCAGTGACATTTAAAGGGATAGTTCACCCAAAAATAAAAATTCTGTCATTATTTACTTACTAATTCTAATCCTGTATGTATTTTATTATTATTTCATATGGAAGTCAATGTGGAACATTCAAACGTTCTTCAAAATTTCTTATTTTGCCTCTGTTGTAATTGTGAAAATGGTAAATATAATTCCTCTTTATGCACACAAAAACAAATGATATACACTTTTACAACATACCTTCTCATTTACAATTTTATTTAATAGCATATTAATATTCAGGTAAGTGATAAGATTGCAAATCAGAGGACAAATTACCATTTATCCAATTTTTTTTTTCTTAAATTGTTCCCAAAAATGAAAAATCTGTCAGGAATTACTCACCCTCATGTCGTCAAGACTTTCGTTCATCTTGAAATCTAAGAGCGTTCATTGACAGCCTCTGCAACTGTGATGCTTCAAAAAGTTCATAAAGAGATCCTAAAACGAATTCATGTTAATTGAGCGGTTTATCCACATTTTCTGAACAGACTCGATCGCTTTATATGATGAACAGATTTACAACACACACATCTGTTGAGGAGGTCACTTTCTCGCATGTGTGTTTGCCTGATTCTGTTCATGTTTGCTGATCAATGTAAATAAAAGCTTAAATTAAATCTGTTCATCATATAAAACGATTGATTCTGTTCAGAACATTTTGACTAAACAGCTCAATATTAGTTTTATGATCTCTGTATGAACTTTTTGAAGCATGACAGTGGTAGTTGCATAGCTGTCAATGGAGAGACCGAAAGCTCTCAGATTTCACTTGTGTTCTGAAGACGGCATTTAAGATGGCATTTTAGCTGTTCAATTACCAGTTTTGCAGGCACCTTCTTGAATTGCAATTTGCAAATACATTTGCTCTCTGCAACTACAGTAATTGATTGAACTAATATGACACATGCAGGTGCCAGCCACAGCCAGCAACAAGCACAATCACCGAAGCTAAGGTTGAGTCTGGGCAGTCATACCTGTGAAAAACCAGGTTTCATGTGATCGAAGCCAGCAGGGGGCGCTCACCTGTGCTCTGAAGAGACACTTTACTGAAACAAACATCATCCTCTGCATGAGACGTTAAAACAAGCAAAAATCCCACTGCACTCCTTGTAAAGAGGAAACTAAGAAATGGCTATAGATCCTTAAAGGGATAGTTCACTTTGAAATTAATTTTTGGTATGTTTTAGCTTACCTCAAGGGCATCCAAGATGTAGGTGTCTTGTTTCCACAGTAGTTTCAATTTTGATATTTTTAGGTCAAACCTTTCTTGTCTGTCAGTCATGTAATGCAGGTCTATGGTCACCACCTCAAAGAGCATGCACAGAGAAGTCCAAATTAAACATGATTTAATGACACGTATATATGTAAGTACACATTGATGGCCTAAGACACAAAACGAGCGGTTTGTGTGAGAAAACGAACAGTATTTATATTGCTTTTACCTCTTGTAACCACAGCCACATCTAAGTGATCTGAGGGCGCGGGTGCTTTGTGGCTGTATTGAAAGTATTATGCAAAGACAATTTTTCCTTATCCAGAACCTTTTTGGCATAAAGGCTTCTTTAAAATCGAGTCAAATATTTGTGCATTATATAATTGACTAGTGTTCTAGGCAGGATATGTGCAAATTAATAGAATTCTGTAATTAACACATTATTTTACACACTCTTTGAATATAAGAAAACCCTTTAAAGGTTTCATTGTATGGATTTAGTGTTAATTGATTTTGTTTTATTTTATTTATTTATCTTATCACTAATAATGTTTGTGAATTACATGTAAAAAGTATTGTTTATATAGTGCAGTTCATTGAAAAAGAAAAAGGGGAAAAAATGTGGTATTCCATAATTTTGTTTGTTTTTTAACATAAATAATGTTTGCTATACAAGCTTTAATAAATATTTTTACTTAAAATGGTCTAATATTAAAAAAATGAATGCTATTAAGTCTATGTTACATCTACATCTAAATTGATCAGAAGTAATACTGTATTTTTGTGATTGGTGGTGCACATGCGCAGTAATAGCAGCAGGTGGATGCAATATCAAGATCAATCGCCAGGTGGCGCACGAGCATAATGCAATTTCAGGTACACCTGCTACATCTGAACCTGCGGCTACGTCATGACCTACGGGATGTAGTCATATCCTTTATCATGGAAGAAATTGAAATGTTTACATAAGAATAATGGCACATAATACTAAGACACATACATTTTATGAAAAGAGGTAAATATGGCAGATGTAAAAAAAAAATGCTAGGTAAAGAGTAGTAGTAGAAATAATAATAATAATTATTATTATAGGCTATTTATAATAATAACAATAATAACAACCGCAGGAGGTAGTGTTTCTGTCAGTACTTCCGTATTTACACACCCACAAAGGCGATACGTGTTGCCATATTTTCAAAAACATTTTGTAAATAATGTACAGTATATTCTTGTCAGTACACCTCGGGCTGTATATTTTAATGCTTTAAATAGCGCTCCACTGAATAAAATATGTCATATTTTTCGTAGACTAAACCTTTGTTTTGTCAAGAAATGGGCATCCACGCCTGCAGAAATAATGAGAATATTGAGGTAAATGTGTTTGTTTATGGCTCTCCGTAATCGAGGGGAGTTTTTTCAGCGGATCTGGCGCCCTGCCGTCGGTCGTTCGGTCAGTCAGTCAGGCAGCTGCTGTTCTTCACACACACACACACAGGTCTGAATGGTGAAAGGAAGATAAAACCGGCTACAAAATCGCCTTTTACAGCGGAATGTTCACTCGAAGGGTTTATGGAGACGTCAAGAAATCTACACAGAAAGTTCTGGACCCAAAGAAGGATGTTTTCACGCGTTTGAAGCATCTACGCGCGCTGTTAGGTGAGTGAGACTCTGACAGGACTGAAACATTCAGAGGCATATTCCCTATACCGCGGATTTACCCTCAGCATATCTGCGGGTTTCAAGGTTTAAATGCCACAGAGATGTTAAAATAGGGATTTGAGTGTGAAACAGGGGCATTAATGTGCGTGTTACTCCATTTGTGATCGATAATGTATGGATTGAATGATTAGCGTTAGCTAGCTTATCTTGCTACATCAACAACAGACCTGACAGACTGTTTTGTAAATATAACACATAATAAACAACAGCCATGACACACATAGATGTGTGAATATGTACAGAAAATATAAATAACACACGACACACACCCACACACACATATTTGAACAACAAACATAATACAAGGATGTCTTACTCTTTATATATATATATATATATATATATATATATATATATATATATATATATATATATATATATATATATAAACTACAAATATAATAAAATGACATGTGTCTGAATATATACAAAATATGTAAAAAACTGACCTGACAGAATGTCATGTTCGAATTTTGTAAGCATTTTGTTTGTGCTTGCAATCAATTCTTTTATACATTATTTTTTTGATAACGCTATGAAAGATGCTAAATTGAACATACTTGCTGGCCAGGCTTGACACACGTCAAAAACAGGAGAGCACAAACAGAAATATTAGCAACTGATCATGTTGTAGGTAATTTATGCTTTTCCCTGTGAGGTTCGTGTTTGTCTATTTATTTATTTTTTGTTGCATGGTAAAGTAGAACTTGTAGGTGTTGTTTGCCTTTTCATTCCCAAATAATCAAACTTGTAGAGTAATAGGCCTATCCCATCTAGACATCACTTGGCCACCATTGTGTACTGTTTATTATGTAGAAAATCTGTACAAAATGCTGATATAGAGCCATATCGCACAGCGACAAGTGTAAATAAAATAAAATACAAGTATGTAAATAAGTAAGAAACAACCACAGAGTGTCTTTAAACCCCCCTTAAAACTACTTCCTTCTGCCATGGATTCAAATCTCAAGTTGATAGTTTATCAGTTATAAAATGGTTTATTATAGGCTATTTATCATATAGGCCAACTGGTAAAACCAAAAAAAACTTCCAACAAAAATGAAAACCACAATTGCAAATATAGACGAGATCCATTTTTGGATTTATTACAGTTCATCACTGAGAAGGTTTGATCGCAGGAAAGAGCACAAGCTCTTCTAGACACTTTAATTTAAAACAGAAAATCTGAAATGGAGATTGCTGAACTGCAGCTTACTTTTTTGTCTGTTTTCAGATAATTTGCGCTTCTTCGGAGTGTAGAGAGAGCACGTTCGTATTATTGCCAGGATGCAAATATTAAGTAAAACACTGAAGAAAACGTGTTCTTTAAATCTTTGATTTGGGGATTTACATTCTTGAAATCTGGCAACCGTAATCATGAAAGCTGTGTTCAAAACGGTCTGTAATATTTTGTCCTCATTTATTCGACAAAAACAAAGTGATTTTGTTTTTTGAAGTAAGTTTTAGTCTCATCTTTTTTTCATCAATGATATTGTATCTTAATATAGTCACAATTATTGTTTTATGAAGTTGGAGTCATATCATCTTACATCTTAGGCATGGAAAAAAAGGTTGTCAATGAACATTTTATGTTATGGATTTCGTTAACATAATGAACACTAATAGCGAGCTAGCTTTGACAGCATGATATCCCTCCCTCCATTCAGTGCCTCTCCAAAGCCACGCCTCTGAAACACATGAACACGTACAGCAGGACGCAAACAAAAGTATCATGAGAGATGGTGTTAAACTATCTCATGTCTCAAAGCACATAACATTACAATAATAAATGAACATAATCAACTTAAAATAAAACACTAAAACTCCTGCAGGTGGATTTCAGAGTTGATAGTGTTGCCATTGAAACACAAATTCCAGTCACGAACCACTCCAAGTATAACGTAACGGTTTTCCATCCCTTCCAAATGACAGTAGTTCTGGCGTGAACGCGGCATTAGCTCGTTGTTTCGGGTCTGGAGGAACTGTTAAAGGTGCTGCGGTTTCTGTTGTGGTGCTTCGTGACTGACGTCTGTCTAAAGGCCCTTGCACACTAAGTCCGAAATTTTCGCACATTATGTCAATCACGCTTGCACACTGCCTCCGAAACTTTCTATCATAATAAAAAAAAATCGAATCAGGTTCGATTTTTGATGTTTTTCGGATCCGTAGTTAGCAGTTTGAATGGTGTTTAAATGGTGTTTTGACAATTCATAGCCACCGATTCACGAATGCGACAAATTTTGGACTCGGTGTGCAAGGGCCTTATCTCGGTTTTGCTTAATAAAAATGGCTTGATGCCTTTCAGTAAGTATACTGTATCTTTCAACATACCTTCATCTGTCCATTCTGTAACTGAGGAAGAGATTACTCGCGCGTAGGGATGGGACGGTATGAAAATTTCATATCACGATTATAGTGTCCAAAATAATCGTGATTATCAATATTATCACGGTTTTTGTTAAAAATTTATGAAAGTGCTCAAAAAGAACTGATGCTCACACTGAAAACATTTCATTTTATAATTGAAAATCAACAAACAACAAATAAAACACGTCTCTCTATGCAGTTTTTTAAGCAAGATTCTATTCTTTGGCATTTGCTTCTTTATAATGCCCGTCGTCAATAGCAACGCATTATTACACAGCGCACATCCATAACATTCACAACGGACGCGCGCTCTTGTTTCATTCAAATACAACTTGCCGTCCTGCGTCTCCGGTTTTTGATTGTATTGCAAAAATGAAATCAGAGTTGATTGCTTACAGAGTTTGATAATATTGGTGTGATATATCTTGTCTGGACGATTGTTTTACAAAATAAATTCATTAACAGGTAAGATTTAAAACAAGCTAATCTCATTATCAATTCAATATGTCCCCGTAATTATGTGGTAAAAATAAAATCGGTTTAATACGTGATGTATCTATACTTTACTATCCTTAAAATATCACTCTTAATAATAGTCTTGTTTGAAGTTGTTCGTTCGTCTTTGGCTCAAAGCCACTTGCTACGAACTTTTCTTCGCGGAAGCTTCACGTCTATTTCAAGTGAGTGACATAAAATGTTTCAACTCAAAACATTTCGTGCCCAATTGTTTCCCAGACGTAGTTTTGGTATTGAGGTCAAAGTTAACTTGCCTTCGGGTGATGATCACACAAGACGACTCGGCAGATTTAAAGTGTTTCTATTGTAGTGACTTTTTGTTCGGCAGACAAGGTGACCATCCTCGATCAAGTTTCCCTCAGGACTTTTATAAAACCCAAAATATGACCACACCTCAGATTTGGTCCTCTTAAAAGGCTGAAAAACCTCCTGAGCACGGTCACTGCCTTCCGCCTATCCTTCTGGAATAGTAATTTAAAAAAATATTGTGCTGCGCGCCTGCGTCAGACTGGCCGACAGGATTCAGTGAGTTATTAAAATCGCGATAATCAAACACGGTTTTAATGATAATTAAATTTTAAACGATAATACTAACCGTCAGTACATTTTATCACGGTTTATAGTGAAACCGGTTATCGTCCCATCCCTAGCCGCGTTGCGCTGCCGCTTGAAATGACGAGCCTTGTAAGCCTACAGCAATGTGTCACGACACATCAAAGAACGCCAAAATGCCATTTATTGTTTGAATTTTGTGATCAAATAGACAGAATTTGAAAGATTACACCTTGCTTATAATCTAAAGTAACAAAACACGAAGCTTGTTATTTGGTGTTAATGGTGGTTAGGCTACAAAACTGAATTCGTTGTGTACTGTACACAACCAGTACATTGAGCCGGGCTGGGGCGTGTTCGGTACGCAATGAGAGGATCGCGATTCGAATCGTGAGTTCTGTATCACGGTTTTTCGCTTTGGTTCGAATATCGTTACACCCCTAGTATTGTTTGTCTTCTATTTTGTTTTATTCTCTTATTCTATTTAATTTTTTCTTTACTCTGTTCAGCATTTTGTTTTTTTTGTTGTTTTTTTTACGGATTTTTTTTGGCGGGGCTAAAACAGGGCTCGACGACACACTGGAGCACCTGAGCTCGTGGACACGCCCCTACTTGATGACGCACTGAGGCTGATCTATCCCCTAACAAAAGAGCACATTCGCCGCTCAATCGCGAGTTACTGTCAGTACGATTAGTTACTACAGCCTACAGTTTTCTAGCTAGCTATGCCTTCAACACACACATGCATAGTCTACTACCTGGATGCGATAATGTACAAAACAGATCGGTGTTTTAATTTCCTAAAAACGATCACATCAAGAAGAGGTGGATTAATTTTGTGTAGAGCCAACCTTGATGAAGAGCTGAGGATCACCGCCAACACCTGCCTCTGTAGTGATCATTTTACACAGGATCGTTTTATAAACTTTCCTGAGAGACAACTGGGATTCACTGATAATCCGCTGTTACTGGTGAACGGGGCCGAAACGACTATCTCCCGCCTCAGCGTTCATCCTCCCGCCCCGAAAGCAGTTTCACCTAATATAACCGTTGACACTAGCTTTCCCGCGAGTGGGCGTGGTTTCCATGCAGCCAGCGGACACGCCCCCAGCGGTTGAGAACAGAGAAAACTGCTCATTTTTTCAAGATTTTGATCGCTTATTTTACGTACGTGCCAGCTTTTTTATCATTCAAATCTGGCTGGGTGGCTAATATCACATTTTTCTGTGGTGTGACAAACTCAGAACACATACTTAATTTTGACTTTACAGGGACTTTAAACTTGTAGCATTATGAGAGACGCATTACCTGCAGATATACCTTTGGTCAATCATATAGCCTATTCATAATCACAAAATCAGTTTGAACACCCTTTGAGCAAAGTAATATCTTTGTCTTTGTCCTTTTAACAGTTAAAGGGATTTTCCATGACAGCGCTAGTCAAAGCAATTGTAAATTGTGTCTTCATGGGCATTGTTTAAAGTTATTTTGATCAGTAATTGATGTAAAATGCTAAGAATCAAATTAATTGCGCACAGATATGACACTCTTTACCGCCTTTCATTGGATTGCGCTCTCTTTCATGTCCATAAGTCTAGTTTCATCTCACTGGGTTTTGAGAAACATGAAATCTCTGTACTTGCTCTATGTTTCACTCTATCATTTTCTTTTTTTTTTACACCGCAAGTTTATCAGTGCTTTTCCTGCTGACTCATTTCTGGTTCAGTGTAAAGGCAAGTAAGCAGAGGTCAGAGGTCAGAGGATGCTGTCTGTGTGTTTTTGTGGTCGGTATAGCTAGATATAAACGGTGTGTTTTGCCATCAGCTGTTATGAGGATCTCAACTATCACCCAGCTGCAGTGTGACATTGTCCAGTGTTTTCATAAAAGGAAGAATTTCCTCTCACAGGCTGCTTCCTGTGTGGACAGGAAGTGAGGATGAGTGAGGTGCTATAGAGAAGGGTCATTAGTGGCCTGGTTTTATTTATTTATTTATTCCCCACTAATTTTTAATTCTCTGTGCTGTTATTTATTTGTTTGGTTGCTTGTGTTATTCAATATGTTTTGATCACGTGTTCAGGCCATTTCAGGTTAATGAATCACAAACAGACAAATCTGCCCAAGCAAAACCCTGTCCAGTGTCCTTTTGCCCACTAAAGGAGCTGAGTGACGTTTTAATGTTGTTGGCCAAATCGTTGGTGCATATAAAATCAATAATGTTTTCAATAATAATGTAGCTTTGTGCAACATAAATTATAATTAATGATTAGTATTAGTTCAGTTAAAGGTAAAAGGTGTAATTTCTGCACCCATAGCAGCACCAAACAGAATTAAAAAAATAATGGTCAAGCATGTCAGTTTTATTTTATTGTTTTACGTATGGACTGCAGGTTGGGTACCGTTCACATTTTAACCGTTACCAGTACCGGTACGTGAAATTTGGACCTTTTTTTTTTGTGACTAGGCATGTTTGCCTCATTAACTCTAAAGAAACTGTGAGTCGTTTATAGAAGTGTTATTGACATTATGCCAGATCTTCATTGGTTGCTGTCTGCCATTGCCTCTGATGTTTGTATACTGTAATAGTTACATGTAAATAATAAGCTATAGCTACTTAATTAATTGAATTGATAAAACAACATTTTTTATAAAAAATAAAATAAATACAAACGATATGAAATGTTTTGTTTTCCAAAAATTCTTCTGGTAATCAAATGAAGACATAAAACATTAATTTAATTGATCTTTTAATCATATCATCATTTTTTTTTTGTCAAACAATATTGTGCATATGTCCTGCACAACTGAGCTTTATTGTTAAAATTAAAACCTTCTGATTATTATTACTAGTGTTTGTATTATTATTACATTGAGACGTATCTAAATTCTACTGTACAGCAGTAATACATTTGTCAAGTTAGGCGAAACCAAACTTGTATTTTGACAGGTTGCCGTTACTTTTTCTTTTTTCTTTGTGTAAGGCAGTAATTCTTTTTTTGATAGGGAAAGTGTAAAATTATATATTAAAGGAGAACTCCGGCGAACAATGAACCTTTGGTCTAATAAAACATCGGTACATAGTCAACCGTTCTCTGAGATTTGTTTTCATGATAATCGAATGTAAAGAGTTTTATCTCTAAAATCTGTTTAGCGTATAATGCTATTAATGGGGGCATTGAGTAAGTAAAAAGAAATCGCTAGTTTATACCACTAACAAGGCTCAAAATAGCCCCACACTAACGCAGTAACATAATGAGGCTCCATACATGCAAAACGAAGCATTGAGAACTTTGTAAGTGTACAGACCGTTTAATAAGAAGATACTTTATGAAGACAGTTCACTTCGTGTATACAGACAGGAGCCATCTTAAAAAATAGTCTCGATAAGTCGATCCCTGAACGCCGTTCATACAGTTCAGAAGTTCGCTGAACTTCATACAGTTCAGATCACTCAGCACGACATTCGTGGTTTGACTTAACGAGACTATTTTTTAAGATGGCTCCTGTCTGTTTGTACATGAAGTGAACTGTCTTCATAAAGTATCTTCTTATTAAACGGTCTGTACACTTACAACTTTCTGAATGCTTCGTTTTGCATGTATGGAGCCTCATTATGTTACTGCGTTAGTGTGGGGCTATTTTGAGCCTTTTTAGTGGTATAAACTAGCAATTTCTTTTTACTTAGTCAATGCCCCCATTACTAGCATTATACGCTAAACAGTTTTTAGAGATAAAACTCTTTACATTCGATTATCATGAAAACAAATCTCAGAGAACGGTTGACTATGTACCGATGTTTTATTAGACCAAAGGTTCATTGTTCGCCGGAGTTCTCCTTTAAAAATGCATTACACTGGTCCACCACTGGCTACTGTACTGCAAGTGTTTGGCATAAAGCTTTTAATACAAATGCAATGGGTTTAGATTAATTGGATATCGGTGCATCTCATATCATTTTTCTTTACCACACAGTTAAATAAAAAGTTAAATAGTTCCAATAGTTTTTAATTTTGTACCAAAAAACCCAAGTGTTGAGCAGTATTAATGCAGTGGCTGTGGGTTAGAGTCGGAGAGCTGCTGTGGTCATGCGTGGTTGAGCATGGTTGAGTTTTGTAATTACAGCAGCACCTGATCACACACAGCCTCCCGTCCCATGGCCACTATCAGTGTGACAGGACAACGGTCAACACCACAGTCCGGGTCACAGGGATGACCCCCTCCACTGGCTCGTCTCTAATAACCTCGAGAAAAATTTTGCTTCTAGTGCATGGGTGGATATTATCCATGCTTTACGCTGTTTTTCCAGAAATTATTATTATGTTTTTTTAAATTCATATATAACAACCCTAGAAGTAATATTCCATTTTTAGGTCTGCATTTTCTTTGTTAAATCACATAATAACAGGCAATGAAAGGCCCTCAAAATGGCGATGCACATTACTGATTAATCTTAAATGTGGCACTGAAGCCAAACACAGAGCTCTGTAGAGTTATGCTTGTGGTTTAAATGATTCATTTGTTCGAGCTTAATGCTGCATTATGGGCTGTTCTCACAGGAAGACGTGATTAGGGACGTGCGAGACTAGCCGCTAGTCGATTAAATGCTGCTGCTAGTTCACTTGGAAATGCTAGTCTTTAAATTTGTGCACTTTTAATGTTTTGCTTTATATTTCTTTACAAAGGTTGTTTAAATTACCAGCACGTCAGCGTTAATCTTGAAGTATATTATTTTAGTGTATATCTGCAGCAAAACTAAAGTTTTGGTTTTCACTGCCAGTGGGTTCAGAGAAACAGGGTCCACTCGCAAGATTATCATAGGTGAGGGAGTGTTTTGACCGTCTACACAAAACATTTCCGTTTTCTTCAATGTCATGTCAAACTAGTATAACAATTATTAAGCTTTCTTATAGGCTTGTTTGGTTACGAGGGACAATATGGTATGCATTTTTATTTTTTAAGGAGTTTGAAGGAGAGACATTATTGATGAAACTTACTTGACACTTGAACAGTTGTTATATCCTAACGAAGAAAATACGGTTAAATAATGTAGTTGTCAGTACACGACAAGCCTTTTTTTTGTGATATTTGCCGCCCTGCATGTGTACATATACTTTTCATAGACGAGAAGTGCATTCAAACCCAGACACAGTAGCGGTTTCTTACGAACAACAACACCTTAACGTTCTGACTTATGTGGACTAACTTTAATTTGTGGAAATCTGTGTAAATAGGCTATTTATCCGGCGTGAAGATCTTTTGGTACCTCACGATTCAATTTAACTAAATAAATTCTCAATTTTTTTAATCAAATTTCGATTTGATATGAGCATATAGATTTAATTGTAGTTTTCTGTTTTATATTACTTTTCTTATTTGACTGCGGTAGACAGTTTAATAGGTCTAGAAGGAATAAAAAATAACACTGAATTAAATGTGAACCTTTATTTTTCTTCCCATTTTGGTCAACCAAATATAAAACGCATGCCCTTTAAGCTAACTACAATCATTACACGCAGTCTTCTGTAATAAAGCAGGGCTGGAAATTTTATTTTATTTTTGGTTTTAAAAATAGGATCAATGCAAATTACAAATAATAGGACACAAACAATAAAAAAATACAAATTAAATAAACTTTATGTTTTTTAGGTACAGTAGCATAGGTTTATCTAACATGTAGTAAGAAATACTACCGAAATGCAATAGTATTTGAATAGTAATATGGTAATAACGCAATGACTTTATACTTGTTGTACCGTGATATATCTAGGCTACTGTACAATAATGAAATGCCCTACATTATCTTCATCTTTTGTCTTGGGCTTTTGTCAAATATAATTAAAAAATGTGATCAATTGTGATTGAAAATAAAATGGATATGGTTATACGGGGATAGTTGAGCACTTGTTTCCCAGTGCAAAGTTACCAGGAAGCTGATTGTAAACCATTTACATGAGTCCTGCATTTGCATGTGTGTTTGAATGATGCAAATCATCATCTGGCCTCTGTCCCTTTAAAGTCCTTGCAAACTTTGGATGATTTGGTTAAGGACAGACAGAGTTGCACACACATCCATCCATCAATCTCAAGGCCCTAAATGTCTCTACAAAGCATGTTATGATTATTATTTTTTAATTGTAATTTTGTCTTTTATTGTAGCCCGCCACTTTTATTTACCCCTGTGCTTTATATGAAAATGTGAATTAGTTTAGCTACTATTTTTAATGTTATAGTCAGACTAAAGGGGGTCCCACACTGGACGAGAAGCGCAGCGCAGTGCCTCACCGTCTAGGACAACTCCAGGTATCACACACTGGACGCGCACATTCTAATCGCGCGAGCTCAATTTTGAATCAACTCCTGGTAGAAGAGAGTTTTAACTTGATTTATTATAGGGCTGGGCGATATGACGATATATATCGTTACCGCGGTAGAAAACGTCAGTCGTAACAGATTTTTTTATTCCGTGTATACCTTTCCCCCCGAAAATATCACGTTAACAACAACCCTTTAGAAAACGTAATTCCTTTGTGGATCTTTCTCCATGTTTCTTTGACAAATCTCAGCATCAGTCTCACCCTTTAGTGGCTGGTATGTCCTGCTATCTTCAAAAATGTGATGCTACTAGCCTTGCAACTTTGGTACATCTAGTGTCCTTGTAAATACGTCTTTGTTTTCTGGCTGACCAGTACAATTTCTGCACCCTAACTCCCAGAAAATGCATCTTATCCACTATCCAGCCGTTCAGTGCTTGCCATTTGTGTGTATGCACCAAATGATTGACTGGTTAACGAACAGTGAGTTGTCTGTGAGTCCAAGACCATATCCGTTAATCCTCCTCACATCATATCTTTGCTGTTATATTTGAAAATATTTGCTGTGATATTGAACTTGACAAAACTCATTTCACAGTACACGGGCTTTGTCTTGTGAAGGCGCATGCTGTACAGGTTTGGTGACTTCAGAAGACATTAGGAGTGCCGTGCACCTGCTGTTCCTACTCTAAACAACTGTAGTCATGATGAGTTGATTTTAGGGAATATGAATGCTATAGGAATAGATAGAGGGAGTGGTATTGAGCGCCCCTCCTATTCCAGCTCAACAGGCTGAGCGGCGCCACTCCTGTCCAATTTAACACACAAACCCAGCACTCAGCTGACTTTACCCGTATAATAGAGCGCCCACCCACTTTTTCAAGTCTTTGTTTAAAGCATTATAAGCCATGAGCCAAACAACCAGTTATGAGGTGAATCACAGCATTAAAAACATTTGAAGCAAAAAAAGATTGAAAAATGGACAAAAACAAAAAAACAGAACAATGGTCTTAGGGCTGGAGTTACTAACCGCTTGCACCACGCAAACCCTCTCTCATGATCTACTAAAAACAGTGAACAATTAGCAATGAAAAGGTGTGGACGGTTGTTTTTGTGGCTGATGTTATTACTTATGGATTTGTAGGAGTTTCCCTTTCAGACACAAAATTTATGGGAGAAAAATATTTAAAGGGACTATGTGTAGGAATTGCTGCCATCTAGCGGTGAAAATGTATTTTGCATTCAGATGAATTGTGCTCTCCAGCACCTTGCTTTTTGAAATGTGCGTTGCATCTACGTAACTATTATGTACTAAAAAGCTGTGACAGGATTAGCACTTCGCCGAGTGTTCCTTCGGGTGAACAGGTTTGTTATTTCAAACATACAGCAACCTTCAACAGCCTTCTTTATTCGTTATATTTTCTAAAGTAGCCTACATGCATTAGATATCGTCAACTTTTAACTATAAATGTTCATCTGTCTATATTAGGCTGGGTAAAAAATATCGATTTCTCGATATTAATCGATTCTCATTTTTACTAACCGATATCGATTCTTAGACCTCAAGAATCGATTAGTTATCCTGTTTTCATTTGATGCATGAATGGAACATTGTAGCGCGTATCCTATCCAATAAATCGTAATAATCTTTGTGCTTTGTAACTATTATTATGAAATAAAGTCTCAAATTTCGAATTAGGTCCATTTTCTTATGAAATTCAAAAACACAAATAACGTTTTGGCGCTGTGGCGTGAGATCGCTCTGGCTCAGCTCAAGAGAAGCAGCGGTACATGATCTTCTCTTCCGGCTTAATATCAGTTACTCCGCCTTAATAATACCAGTTACAGTGTCAAATAAACATGAATGAGCATCTGAAAGTGTGTTAAAAGATAGAGTTTTAACTCTAGTCTTAATCTTAATCCGTATCGTCACATGGAATCGCTCAATCAGTGTTTCATCCGTGGAAAGACGTCAGTAAAACAGCTCATAAACAATGTCATGTAACGTCATTTACTTCAGAAAAACCATGTGACCATAAACTTATTCAGTTAGTCAGCTAGAAAAATTAACTTTAGAGAGGAGAATTTGGCTAAATATATGAACCATATTACATATTCATTATAATTTTTAATGTTCTTCAATATTTAATGCATGTTTGAATAAATCAGGCAAGTTTTTATGACAGCCACCATTTAAATGTTTATATTTCATATAACTTTCTATTTATTATAAAATAAATGTGTAATTTAAGTGTTTGTATAGCTACAAATCAGTTCATTTTTATCTTCAATATCATAGGCGGCTAATGAAGCCTATAGGCTACAACTGACTCCCATAGTTTACAGCATTAGTTAAGAGATTTGTTTTCCTTCAGAAAATTTGCCATGTATTGTACCTGATATCCAAAATAATCAATATTGAATCGAATCGAATCGTAATCAAAATTGAATTGAATTGCAAGCTGGTGAATCGAAATCGAATCGAATTGTGAAATCTGTGTCAATACCAAACCCTAGTCTATATAATAAATTACTCAACCAAACAATGAAAAAAAGCTGTAACATTGCCTTACCTGCCGAGAAGAAAGCAGGACTTCAGCATCTCTTTTGAACTCTTTCTCCTGCATTAGCTTTATCTGTGTTGATAAGAGAATTAAAGTGTATGTGTGTTGTGCAACCCGCTACATTATGGCCAAGCATGCGCGCTTAAAATAGAATTAAAACATTGCGCAATTGTTTTCTGAAAGTGTAAAATAGCACTAGGGAATGTTTGTGCCGAAACACGCCTCCTTTTTGCGCCGATCCGCCCAGGGAGCGCAAGCTCATTTCCTAGTTTACCGACGTGTGTCTTTGGAGGAAAAATGCCTGCTTTGCGCGCATGCAAAATATGAATGATGCATGCGTTAGTGTATAAAGTTATTTACGCCGGGTGCAAGAAAGAGCTCTATAAGTTCATTGCTGAATATGCATACAAATATTTTGCACAGGGGACTTGACTCTATGATTGGTTTAATTTCCCTAACACTCAAAGTATGAACAAATCATCACTTTGGTACTAAGGGCTGCCTGATATTGAAGAAGAAAAATGTGATATGCTATAACTTGTTAAATAATGTGATATATTCGAGATGCGATACAATATTGCCTTGTGTAAAATCAATTTAAATTGTATTCAAAATATTTAAAAACTGAAAATGATATAACCAATATTCTCATTCTTTCTGGGAAAAGAAAGCATCCCTACAACTTCTGAAACTGAACAGTAGTGTTTTAGCATTACATAAAAAGCGATGTCCCAAATCAGGAAATGATTGAAAGGGCTGAATATGGCCAGACAATATAAAATAATGTATTTCTTTGCTATCACAGATATTGCCTGTGGTGAATTATTCTCTGTAATGACGTTGGAACTATAAACAAAAGAGGCACAGCTTTACTGATGGGTTCAGTCAATTGCTTCAATTTATTCCTCAAATTAATTTTGCCTGCTCTTGGTCATGTTGTTGGTCAACACTGCAAATGTTCTACAAAACATGAACAACAGTGAGTGCTGGGAGCAGACGTTAAATGTCTGATGATTACACACACCCTGCCAGTTAAAAACACATGCAAGGCAGCATGTGACCGACACTTCTGGTGTTTGACTTTACCACAAGGTCAGTGGGACCTTGAAACGAGACGTTTTCCTCGGCAGGGTCGGGAGAGTCCCCTCTTTATCAGGCTGTAGTGAACAGCAAACAAACTGTTATTAATATGAAAGTGTTATTGCTTTTAAGACTGTGTGTGTTAACAGGGCTCCTCTGTGTGACAGGTGAAGCTTTCTGAAGGCCACGCTCGTCGTCGGTCACAGCTTTGCGTGTTTAGATGCAGGAGTTTGAAGAATGGCCTCTAGTTGGCATTGCGATGAAAGTTGTCTGTCCCACTGTGAGGATGAAGAATTGATTATTCACATCCTGGATTTGATGCCGTTCCAAGAATCTATCAGCACTCACTTTCACTGTAGTAGAGTGCTGTAAAAGCCCCAGAGTTCAACATATCTTTATTGCCCTCTGTGTTCATATTTGTTCAGCTCCAGCTGACAAGCATGGATTTGTTATTAACCCCTGTCGCTGTGTGGTCAGAAAGCGGTGGCCTCTGTCAGTTTCTCAATACATAATAGTGTGTTGCGGAAAGACACCAGCTTCCATTGAGCCAGTGCACATTTGTGCTTTATTGTTGTCTTTTTCTGCTGGTCTATTGTATTTACTTTTGTTGTCATTGTTGTTGTGAACAGCTATTTAATGGTAAGCTGAGAAATACTGCAGCTTTGAATGTATAAATAAGGTTTTCCTTTAGTGGTGAGTAATATGAACATATTGTCAAGGAATGACTGCATATCAGCTGAGTGGGGATGGCATCCATGGAGCGTTACACTCGCATTTACAGTTAAAATAGATGTGTGTGTGAACTGTAAAATGGATTTCGGAGAACATGTGGGAATAAAAAATGTTTCTGTGTGTCTAAAGAATTAAGTTTTATACATTTCCTAATTATCGTTTTGAGGATGGAATAAGTTCATGTTTCAAGTCTACAGTATAGCATTTAAAACAACCATAGAGGAATCGCAATACATCCTAATGCAGTAATTGCGTTTCAAAAGCCTATATGAATGAAATAAATGTGAGCACTGCATTTTTCAAAGTAAAAAAACTGGTGCTGAGATAAAGCTGGGGTGTAATGGACATTTCCTTTTTCTTTTATCTATTTTCCAAATGCATCTTATTGATCTTATTGTGAATGACTCATTCTGCAATATGTTGCAGTTTTTTTTTCTTTCTCTCTAGCTTGTAGCTTTGAATCTCCACCATCCGGTGAAACATCAGACTTCTTCAATTGTTTTTTTCTGCCTCTTTCTTACAATCGACTGCAAGCTCACATTTAGACGCTCCATCCAATCAACAACCGATGAATCGCTGTCCCTACCCTACATTATTTTTATTTTTTTGATAGTGGTTTGCTTCACTCGGATGTATCTTAAAGTATTGAGGAAAAGATCTGTCACCACTTGTTACATCCCAACTTTAAGGGTTAGTTTAGGGATGGGCAACGATTAATCGCGATTAATCGCATCCAAAACAAAAGTTTGTGTTTACATAATATATGTTTGTGTTGTGTGTATAATTAATTTGTATATATAAATAACCACACATGCATGTATATAGTTAAGAAATATGTGCATGTATATATTGTATATATATTTATTCACAATTAATATTATGTATAAATATAAATATTTGATATATTAATAACACATTTTTCTTAAATATATACATGCATGTGTGGGTATTTATATATACAAATTAATTACACACACTACGTACACATATATTATGTAAACACAAACTTTTATTTTGGATGCGATTAATCGTTGCCCATCCCTAGTTTGATGCCTAATTATAATAATTCTAATTGGAGTAATTAGCAATCTCCACAAATAAGTTCCACATCTTCTTGTTCAGGACCCGTTCTGCGACTGTTTCCCACACTGTGTTGCTATTACATGTCGGTTAAATTGTTGGTACGCCCACTGCAAAATCTACATTTAAAACAAATAAACAAATATACAGTCTAGCAAAATCTCTCTCGGGTGACACATTTGTGCCAATATACAGGTATCTGCGTTTCACAGACCAGTCTAGATAGTCTTTGACTTTTAGCCTGATATTTCTACTTTTCTTTCAATATGTTTGATCACTGGGGATAGGACGATTACCGGTTTCACGATAAACCACGATAAAATATACTGACGGTTAGTATCATCATTTAAAATTTAATACAATACAATAGTTATAAGTAAACAATCGTCCAAGCAAGATGCAATATATCACACCAATATTAATAAACTCTGTAAACAATAAATCAACTCTAAATTCCATTTTCAATACAATCAAAAACCAAAGACGCAGACGGCAAGTTGTATTTGAATTAGGGCAGTTCAAAAATTAATTGTGATTAATCGCATCCAAAATAAATGTCTGTGTTTACATAATATATTTGCGTGTGCTGTATATAATTATTTTGTATATATAAATACCTATGCATGCATGTATATATTTAAGAATTATTTGCACTTAAATTCTGTATATGTATATAAATACATAATCTATATTATATAAATATAAATATTTTATATACGAATAACACATTTTCTTAAATATATACATGCGTGTGTGTGTGTATATATATATATATATATATATATATATATACAAAATAATTATATACAGCACACACAAATATATTATGTAAACACAGACTTTTATTTTGGATGCGATTAATCGCAATTAATTTTTGCACAGCCCTAATTTGAATGAAACGAGAGCGCATGTCTGTTGTGATACATTGATGCACGCTGGGTAATAATGTGTTGCTATTGATGATGGTCATTATAGAGAAGGAAATGCCATAGAATAGAATCTTGCTTAAAAAAATGCATAGAGCTGCTTGTTTTATTTGTTGTTTGTTGATTTTCAAATATAAAACTTGTTGAAATATTTCCAGTGTGAGCATCAGTTCTTTTTGAACACTTTCATCTTACAAAACATTTTGGACACTATAATCGTGATATGAATTTTTTTTTTCCGTCCCATCCCTATCCACACAGCGAATCCACTTGCTTTTGAAAAGCTGTCATTTTCACCCTGAACGCTCCTGTTTGAATTTTTTATTTGCCCATCAGGTCTTGCTGTAGGTTATATTTTTCCCACTTTGCGTTCCCACATGATGACTTAACAGACGCTGCTGTGCCGGTGGCCATGCCTGCAGGAAACAGCCGTCCTGAAACAACTAGCCCATTAGGAAACCGCTCGTAACTCATTCTGCAGACTTGAGCGCACTGTGCAAAACATGCCATCAGGTCTGTGTTTTGTAAAATGAGAAAATATTTTTTTTTGGTGTCAAACAATGCAATGGTTAAATGAGAAGTAGAATGAATTTTTGGCCTTGGGGGTGTAGAAAGCAATATCCCTGTTAAGGGTTTGAACACAAATCATGAGCTCAAATCTCATAACCAAGCTGCATAGTAAACATTTTGATCAGTGGGTGACTCGTTTTCCTTGTTTTGTACCTTGCTTGTGCATTTGTTTAAATAAATAAAAAATTTTTTTATCCATTTAAATATTTTTTAAGCAAAATGGCTTGTTGGCTTTCAGCTAAGTTCCCTATACGCGGATTTCACGCTGCCGCCATTTTGAAATCGTCAAAATAAAGGAAATAAAGGAAGTGTCACCTTTAATCATAGGAGAGTCGAGAATGGGGTAGCGTATTGTTGTGATTAATATAGAAATTAGTTAGTTAATTTACTTTATTTTTCTGTATAGAGTGAAATTAATTTATAAATTAAAAAAATATTTTTTATTTATAATTCAGAACATAAAAAAAGAAACAGGAACAAACTAAATACATATCCCATATTGGATATTAACATCCAATCATGTAAATCGCGGCAGCAGCTTCAGGTTGGTAGTCCAAGGCATTGTTGTCTCGCTGTACTTTCCGGGGTTCTTCCCACCGGAGCCTCGCTTTCGATTTCATAATGGCGGCTGCGTGAAATCAGTGTGTAGTGTTGTATGTGAGGCTGGGTATCGTTAAACATTATACCTTGACTTGGATAGCGGTTCCTTAAAGGATTAGTTAACTTTTAAAAAAAACTTTTGCTGATAATTTACTCACCCCCATGTCATCCAAGATGTCCATGTCTTTCTTTCTTCAGTCGAAAGATGAAAGACGTTTTTGATGAAAACATTCCAGGATTTTCTCCATATAATGGACTTCAATGGGAACCAAACGGTTCAAGGTCCAAAAGGCAGTTTCAGTGCAGCTTCAAAGGGCTTTAAAGGACACCAGACGATGAATAAGGGTCTTATCTAGCAAAACGATCGGTCATTTCAAAAATAAATAAAGTTTAAGTTTTATAAGCACAAATGCTCGCCTTGTTCTGTTCTGTGATGCACGTTTGTGAAAGTCCTGTTGAACGAAATGAACGAATCTTTTTTCGAGTCATTTCGTTCATTTCATTCGTTAAATAAACCACCATACACAAGAAATACAGATGATCCATCTATAGAAACCTTTGAATGTCTACTTTGTATTATTTGATGTTAAATGCATTATATAAGTCACTTTAGGATAAATATTATGTTTTCAGATGATAAAGAAAACACGACTTGTAGTCTGGAAAAAATGGTAGGCTGTTATAAATTATTTCGCGGACCCACTGGTTCACGGACCACTAGGGGTCTGCGGACCCCACTTTGAGAACCACTGCTTTAAAGGGGTGGTTTATTTATGATTTCACTTTTCTAATTTTAGTGTGTAATGTTGCTGTTTGAGCATAAGGAAGGAAGATTATTAAGGCCATTGCACACGGAGAACGAAATTTTCGAATGTGTTTTTTCGTGTTTGTCAGACTTAAAATTCGTCACGCACAGAAACCTTGCACACTGAGTCCGATGCGTATTTATTAAACCTTTGCGGGAAAAAATGCAAAAATAGAAAATGGATTCGTCAAGCAGTGAGGATGATTTTTTTGTCCTCTCGAGAAGAAAGAGAAAATATTGCGTCCATCCAATCCTGAAATTGCGCCGAGAGGAATCACCTCCTTATCAAGGAGTGGCGGATTTATGGCGAGCGATTCAAAATTTACCTCAGAATGTCAGTGGGACAGTTTGATGCTTTGCTTGTGATTCTGGAGCCACATTTTAAAAACAAGACCACCAATTTCCGTGAACCAATCGATTCTGAACAGAGACTGTCAGTATGTCTAAGGTATGGACACACGCGTGTGTGTGTGGAAGCGCTGGGCAGGTGCGCCTGGTGGAAGCGCTGGGCAGACAGAACAGCTGTATAGGCTACAGGTTATATATTGTACCCAAATAACACATTAGTTATCGAATTGGCTGCTCAATCACACATTAATCGATCCGAAACTTCAATCTGATTGAAAGGGGAGGTTATTCCTTTCATAATACAATCGAGAGAAGAGAACATAAATACTTGATCGAATTGAAAACTGAAACTGAAAGCACTGCGCATATGTGCAATGATGTGCGGAACGAGCTCCCCCGGCCCTGAATTGTCAAAAAACCTCTCAAAATGCTGGCTGTGGATGCGAAAAACGCAGAAAATCGAACCCGATCCGAATTTTTTTATGACGGATGAAAGTGTCGGAGGTGGTGTGCAAGCGTGATTGACATAACGTGAGGTATGGCCTTTACTTTAAAATAAATCGTTTTTTAAGGACTACAACAAATGGCTGGTAGGGACTACACGACATTCCTCCTGGGTTAGTGACATCACCAGCCCTAACATTTACATAAACCCCGCCCCCGAGAACACACGGTCCAATAAGAAGAGGATGATTTGTTGTAATAGAGTACATCTGCTCAAGCTGTCGCATCCGTCATTTTACATGCAATACAGTAGTACGTAACAGAAATATACAAAGCATGTCTGTAGGCATCTTCCCACATCAGAGATTTATAGATTATCGTGACAGAATATGCAAATTGAAGATAGTTAACTCAACATCAGCAACATTAACTTCCATAATGTTCCATTCAGAAATGTCCTGTGGCATTCTACATGTTGTCACTTAGGCAATGGCAAAAGGCAACGGCGTTGTCCATAGGATATCACTGATCAACTGAATGATTTTTGGCCTCAACCTAGCGATATACGTGACAGAATAACACACTGTGCTGTAGTTAAGGATGTGGAGAATGATTGTGAATGATGCTTGTGCTGTCACTGTTTATTACGCCATTTTATGGTCCGGGAAAAACTTGTAAAGTTGTATGGTCGGTGTCGGTGACGATGCTCTATTTCACCCTGTGAATCACCTGTAGTTCAAGCCAGGGTTGCCAGATCTGTAGTTTTTCCCTATACTAAACATTATTTGTAGCATGCCTCTCATTCAATAATCGCAAAGCTCTGTGCTTTGTTACTTCTATAAAGAAACAAAGCGTCATCTTTCAAATTCTGTTCATTTTATCACGGAATTCAAGCAATGAATTGCGTTAAATGTGTTAACTCTTAAATGTGACGTGGCAGATCATTGAGCGCAAGTCTTTTCTTTCACTTTAATACAAATTATATATATCTAGAAAAACATGCATGAACATCAGAAGGTATGTTGAAATATGCAATGCAACTTACCGAAGTATCATGTCTCATGTAATCACTGTTCTTCAATCTGTTCTTCAACCACAGAAATATGTCAGTTAAACAGCTTGTGAACAATATCACTTAATGTTGCGTTTACCTCAGGAAAGTTATCCATTTGATAATCAGCTATAAAAATAAAATAAAATAAAAAAACTAAAGAGAAGCTTATTTACTGTTAATTATATATGTATGTTTGAACAAATTTGCTTATGAAAACTATTTGGGTTTAATTATAATACCTGAAAATAAAAAGCAGTTTAACCCTTTATGACCTGCCATAGAACAGTTCCACCAGAGTATATCTTTCTATTTTTACATGCTGTGCTGTCATTCTTTTGAGCATTTTCATATGCCATACATCAAAATAATCCTTACTTTCTCTACTTCAAGGCTGTTTGTAATAAATCAATAGTACCTACATAAATATCTCAAAAATGCAATAAACAAAAAGATTTTTTTTTTTAAATTCTACATATTTTATTCAATACAAAAAAATGATAAATGTAAACCTCAAACTTGTCAATGAGAAAAATGTGCATAAAACAGTTTAAAACTATACAGAATTGATTTGAACTGTTTACATCAATTAGTTTTTAAGATACACTCTCATTTAAAAAAGGGAGTAAAATGCCATATGTAAAATATTCAATTACATTTGTGGTCAAACAGATAACATTTTGCTTTTGAATATTGATTGAACATTGAATTGGTTAGAATATAATTTAAATAGACCCTGTCAAAACAATGAATAATAAAATAAATATAAAAATAAATAAATAAAGGCGATGAGCAGACGGAACTCGGTGCGTCCGTGTACTTTCATTTTTACATAACGTTGCGCGCATGCGCGCACGTGTGTGTGTGTGTGTGGGGGGGTGTGTGTTTGTGTGTGTGTGTGAATGTGCTTGTATTTGCGAGTGTATAAACGAGAAAGAAATGATAGAATGAAGCAATGGTAAAAAGACAATAATGATAAGAAGGAACATATAGCAGATGGGAGTCAAACCTACTATATTCAGTCAAACGCATGGCCAAAAGACGCAGCTTCTGACGTCACTACATGCGACACAAGCTGGGGTCAAAGTGCACAGGAAGTGATGTTGTGATCCGTCATCGGAAGACGCAACTATCAATTGCAGATCTATAGAACATGTGTGCAAAGACGTGCAATGCATTTTTGTGTGTTTTTTTGGAAACGCATTATTACAGACTCATTAGAGGGAGTGGAAACCGCGCAACATGAGCATGTTGAGGCTTGATCTGCCATAGTGCACCGAACGTGATACCTCAATGCGCCATCGAAAGGTGTTACTATCAATCGCAGATCTACAGATCATGTGTGCAAAGACGTGCAATGCATTTTTGTGATTTTTTTGAGAAACACATTTTGCGCATTTTGTACAGACTCATTAGAGGGTGAAAACAACGCAACATGCGCATGTTGGAGGCTTGATCTGACCATTTTACATCTCTGGTTTTGTATGATTGAGCTAGCTTGTATGATTGAGCCACTTGGTTTCAGTTTCTATAGGCTGTTAAACAGACACACGCAAACCGGAGCGCCGACGTTCCCGTCGGTCTTAAAGGGTTAATATGCCTTAATCGCAACCATTATTATAGTGTTGAACCCTAATGAGAGGGTTCTCTGTATAGTTTGCAGCATTATTTGGGGGTGTTTTTTTTAATAAAAAACATACTATTGGCATTGGCTGATATCATTCTGAATAATCGGCTATCGGTATCGGCTGAAATGATGCGTCTCTAGTTATTTTATTTAGAAGGCGGGACTTATTCCCTCATATTGCACATTGCACATTCTCTCGTTCATAGTAATAGGAGTGCACCGTCTTTCTAAAAGTCTTTGTTATTAGCGATCTCTCTCCATCACATACTCAGGCAAACCCCAGGTTTAGACAATAGGTCAGTGTGTTTTCTTGGGCAGCAGGAAGAGGCCTGGTTGAAAAGCAGAGCATGTGAGAGGCTGTGATAAGAGATACGCCTGTACTGTTATTGCTGCTCTTCTGCCCTGATCTCTGTGTGTCAAATCTTTCATGAGCGCACTACTGTAATACACATGCACTCATCTGAACACACACCAGATGTGTGCATACATCATAGTCATTCAACTCACGAGGGGTGTAATGGCCGTTAATGCGAGTAAGTCCAAAGATGTATAATCGCTCTAAATTTCTAAAGGTGCAGCTAGCGATTTCTGAGAAACACGGTTGATATCTGAAATCAACCCAAACAAACACACACTCCCTTTATTGCTCCGCCTCCAAAATGCACAAACACCCATTGCAAGAGTTTATAATGTCTCTATAATGTTATCATAGCAGAAGGGAAGCAAAAGTATTCATCACAAAAAATAAAGTGAAGATGACAACAAGGAAGAACAAAAATACAAGGGATTCATTCTACAAAAAATTAACATGCATTCACAAGAGTGCTAAAGCTGGTTGTTAGTTGCACGCTGCACACCAGCTCCTGACAAACAATGGCACTCAAAATTGTTCTTTTACTATAGCTAACATTTATAACAACAGTATTGGTTCTGTGAAACATAGCAAAACTTGCAATTCACTGTTGAGATACACAAGTTGTAAATAAAACAGATTAGAAAATGCTAAATCTTTTCTATTTAAAGGGACACCAGGCAGGAATCACGTTTCTGTCAAACAGCGACCCTAGAGTCGCTGTGGAGTACTTGTTTTTAACATTACTGTCGTAAATACCACTCACACAGAGCGTGACGTGTAGGGCTGGTCCGAATACCATTTTTTGAGCAACATCGAATATTCTAAGCGAATATTCGGAATCTCTATATGGTGCAATATAGATAGACAGGCGAGACGCGACACGTTCAGAATGAATAAACTTTTAATAAACTACAGAACAGCGCGAGGGATGCAGCGTGCCTCACACGAGCAGAACGTATGCTCCAAGAATGGACACTGCAAAACACACACACACATGTCTGTTAACTTATAACTGACTAACAAATAACTGACAAAGTTGGGTAGATTTAAATACAGAAGTGGTGTGCACATGCTAGGCATGGGCGGTATCCAAATTTTCATACCGTCAAACCTCCTCCCTATTTTACCGCGGTATACGGTATTACCGCGTGACTAATTAAAAATCACGAGATAAGGCTCAGACGGCATCACACATGATGACACGTTCAACCAGAGAGTGTCGGTTCCAATAATGCATCTAAAAGCTGTCAATCAACTATTAGAAAACAGGAGATGCACATTGTCTCACACCAGAGAAAGTGAGCAGAGTGGTGATATTTCCTCTAGAGAGGGCAGCGCATTTCTGAAGATCACGCGCCACGAGCTCTCGACGCGAGCCGAGTGGAGCCGAGATAAAATTATTTATTAATAAACTAGTGTTTTCTATGTCAGTTGCTGCAAAGATAAAGATTGCATTGACGATGCAAACTGGCATCTTCATGGTATGAAAACACGAATAAAGAGTAGCCTAATGCACCATTCAACCCGAAAGGAGTTATATAACCATTTCAATAACTCTGAAGCTATTTATTACATTATTTTCAGGATAAAATTAGTTTCAGAACGTCATTAAACAACAATAATACCAAAAACAATAATAATTTCTGGGTCAGAAATGGTCTTCAGTGCTGGCAGACCAACACGTCATCCACACACTGCGCTCTTGCAAAAACCCTTGTTATGATCAATGAAGCTGTGCAGTGAATCTCGTATTGCCCTTGTGTTTATTAGTGACGAGTGTGCAGAACTCGTGCTGAACAAAAACTCTGCTGTTTTGAGCAGTATTGAGTGGATCTGATGACCATTGTGCTCACATGCTAAACAGATCGTGTCTTTGATAGGCGACAAAGCTTAACACTGCAAAAACATGTTGTAAATATAAAATTAAGTAAGCTTAATATTACCAGCTAAATCTATGTGAATTTATTATAAATATTCAATATATTTCCCCAACATGCTCTCTCTCTCTCTCTCTCTCTCTGAATCACATACACAGACAAAGTGTGTGTGCGGAGAAGGGCAGAAAAGTTTAAATTCATCTTCCAGTGCCAAATTATAAAGTGCAAGTAGTTACTCTTTGGCCTGTAGATCCAGTCTAATGACAGATTTAAAGTAGTCCATCCTGATTTTACATCTTGTCATTATTTGATGTCTACTTGCCTTAATCAGATGTGGCTTTTCCCTGGGCTAGCCCACCCATCACCGTGTTTCAGCTTTTATAGCTTTTTATGGTAATTTCAGTGCCAGAGATGTCATTTACATTTAGATTTTCATTTTTTTTTTTCTCAGAAATTTTTAATATTCGGTAGGGCAGTTACCTAAAATAGAGTGTGTAAGCACCACTGGCCCTGTGCAATGACTACATCCACATTTGTCAAATGGGTGTTCCCACAGCTCTATCAGTTTGGCTCCAGGCAAAATATTATTTCAGCCATCAAATCCATTCCTTGTCATCATCTATCATCTGTCCCTACTGCTATTAAAAATCAGGCCAGTGCCGCTACTACACATTGGTTGCAAATGCCAGTTTCCCCTAGAGGTGCTTTGGACTGCTTTAATGGTTTTGTTTAGGAAACAGGAAAGAGCAATTCTCAACGCTAAAGATTTTTTTCTAAATCCATTTTTGTTGTTGTTGTTATTAGTATTATTTTTCTTGGTTTAATTTTTTACATGCTCTGCAAACGTTTACTGGGCCCACCACAAAAAAAGTTGTTTTTGACCCATGTATTGTAATAAATAGGTTTGTGACACCAAATTTCGGATACGAGCAAAATGTCACAATTCTCAATTCCAATGTCGATCGATACCACAGTAAAACATACTTGGCCAACTAAAATGAAATTCAAACATTATTAAAGATGCTCTATGCGGTTTTTAGCAGCCTCTAGTGGTGATGTTTCAGAATGCAACAAGAGCGCTCGCGCTCGTGTGCTTGAGCATGCTCGATCTCAAGAGCGAGCATTCACTACCTGCCACACGGACACTTTCAACGCAACGGTGAAAGCATCACTCAACATGCTGGAAACTCATGTAAACTCCCACTGCAGTTATAATTATAGCCTACTTTTATCAGCTTGACGTTGAACTAATGCTCTGAGCTCGTACCATGATCATAATGTTACAATAAACTGCATTTAGCCCTTATCTTTCACAATTAGCAATGTCAACATAGGTGAATGTATAATATGAAAACGAACACGGTTAGTGAACTAGACTGAAGAGTTTCAGTGTTTAGATTGTAGGAAGTGACATTACTGTACTGAACGTGTCTGGAAATGTGTATATACACTATGGTAGTAGTGGGATGAGTGACGTTAGTCAATAGATCTAGTAAATAAAATAAGTTACATCCTAACATAAACATAATCATGACATAATCATGATTTTAACGTTTCCCGTACTATATACGGTATATAACTGTGATAGATCTCATGGTACATTTAATGTAATTTTACTGTAAAATACTGTTAAAATTACAGTTTTTGGAAGTGAAAAAGAACAACTCATTGTATAATTTACAGTGAAAAAACGTAAATTGACTATCACATAATTCCCTGTGTGACACTTACTTCACATGTTATGAATTTTTGTTTAAATAACTGTTTCCTCATAGTTTTCTTGTTTTGTTTTTTTCTAATCAGTTATGTACATTAGGGTTTTATGTTACATTTAATGTTGTTAAATTAATGTTTATTGCTTTTTTTTTGTTTCATGTGTGTTACCATGATGGTGTTTATTTAATGTTTGTGTGAATGACACTGAAGCTTTTTTATATAAGTATTAACTTTCTTGTGGCAGAGCTGCTTGTGATGAGCTGTGATTGATCATGTGACTCTCATTACTGTTGTGATGATTGTTGATTGTTAGTGTATTACAATGGTATAAAACGGATATCAAAACTTCAATGTGTTGGTAAATTAACATTATATCAGATAAATGAAATACGGTTTATTAGTGTAAATTTTAAGTTAAGTCTGTAAAACCAATAACGTTGCTACCGTATTAGGCGGTAAGGTTCTGGCAACCACAGCTGTCGTTTTTTTACCGTAAAAAATACGGTTTTAGTTTTTACAGTATAGTATATTTCTCCCCCCTATTTTTGGGGGGGCTAGTAGTTCAAAATGGCCGGTAACTTAAAAATGTAGTAGCCATAGCCAAATTAGCCGGTGGTGATTGAAAAAGGTTAAACCCTGGTGGTGTCTGTTTAATGCTATGACTATTTTACTCCTTTGAAGGTGAGCACAATTTATGTTCAGATTGCTTGTATGTTGCATTGACTTTATTATTATCTATTCTCACATTTTTGGTGTCATTTGCAGATCACTAGGTACTCTACCAAAAATACAGTCTATGTTTTTGAAGCACAGCCATTGTGATGGACTGGCTGTAGCAGATATAACTTACAGGGATACACGGGAGTAAGAAACAAACAACCTTCAGTGCAACAAGACAGGGGACTAACTGAAACAGAGGGCTTATTTATACAGAAAAAAAGGGAGAAACTAACTAGACGCACCTGAACTAGGGGCTCTAATCAAATCTGTAACTAACTAACAAGTGAGAGGAACTGAGGGAACAGAACTTATCAAACCAGAAGCAAGTACAAACAAGCAAGAAACACGACAAAACAAACTCAAACCGCGACAGCCATAGTCTGAACCAGTTGATTTTACGATCTCATGAAAGCTTTTGTGTCTGAATGAAATATACTAACAGTCAACATTTATATGCATGTCTTTAAATGTTTTGGTCAGTGTTTAATCATATCATATATAACTGCAGTGTCATCTGGACTTCTTGTGTGTTATTTTGTGATTTTGTCTAATTCTTTATTTTTGATTATTTTCTCCACAGATATTATTGACAGGAATGAACTGAGGCTATTCTTTGAAACCAACTGCTCACAGATTTATTTTATCTTCTATGAAAATTTCATTACACTGGAAAGCAACTTAAAGCAAAAAGGTAAGACATTGTCTGCGTTCTTGAGCTTAAAATGCAATGGCTGAGTCATTAGCCAAGTTTACATCCACTTTTTGCACTGTTTTGTTATCGGCAAAGTGTATATGCCTTAAAAAAAATATTTTTTTGTCAAAATTTAGCGGTCTCTGGCCTGTTTCCATCCAATTTAAGCTTAAGCTACTCCCCTCAGGTCGTAGGTACTCCATGCCCAAATGCAGGTTAAACAGATATAGGAACTCTTTTATCCCGACTTCAATCTCAATATTAAATAAACTACCAGAACTGTTTTAATGTACTTCTATTTAATTTATTTATTTATTTATTTATTTTATTTATTTATTTATTTATTTTTCTATGTATTTTTGGGGACTGTGTGTTTTATGCCTTGTGGTAATGTTGCGTGTTGTGCCTTGTGTTTTTTCTGCTGGCTGTACAAATAATTGCCCTCCGGGGACAATAAAGTAACCTTAACCTTAACCTTAACCAATTGGCTTGACAAAATGGTGTGCGTAATGACATCATCCCTAAAAAAATATGTTTTTTTTTGCATCTTTTTTTTTTTAAAGGCAGAGTAATATTACAATTGGAATTTGCCAGTTTACTGCTTAATATTTTCACAAATAATAAGCCTATTACTTAGGACATATTAGTAAATCAGAAGATCATGCTGAAGTGGGACTGCTGGTCTGACAGGACTGCATGTAGGCCTAACCTTTATGTGATGATGCCCATTTGGACACAGGGCAGCTCATTTGTCATGTTGCCTATGCAAAAATTTAGGGTTCATAAAAAGGTGGCAGTGCAGTGTAATGTTTGGTCATATAGCAACAATATTTAATGTAACTTTGAATATGCGGTCAAAGGTGTTTCTAAATCGTTTTTTCGCGATATTTAAAGTATCAACCTAGAATTTATGCACTAAAGTTAAACAGAAAAAGATTGTCAACGTTTGCAAAAAAAATTATTGATAATTGGCATTTCCATCAACTATATCTGTAAACATTTCGATGCTCGAAACCTTTTTTAGCTTTGGATGGAAACCTATTTTCATGTGTCTTGAGATGTGTTAATAACCCTCTAGGCTGCCCTTGGTCTATAGTTTACAGAATTAGCTGAGAGAACTTTTTCTTTTCTTAAGAACAATTATACTTGAAATATTTCCAAAAATCTAAATGAATCAAGCTCTTGTGTGCAAATGAATCAAGTCCATGTGTTTCAATGCACATGCATAAAATTCCTAAAAAAAAATAATGGAATGTCTAATATCCCTTTACTTAATGACTGCAAAAGTGATCTAAATCAAAATTTTGTTGTATTCTACGGTTAACTATCTAATATCTGCTGATAAATATGCAATGTCTCCCGTTGCTGATTTTTAAAACGAGAAATCATCAATCAGCTAATGACTGATATGGTCTTGATATATATTGTGCTTCTGTTGTAGCACATTCCCCATCAGTCACATACTATATACTGCTTTTTCAGTTTCATGGTACATTAGTAGATAGCTTGCTTGGATAAACATTTTGAAAAAGAGCTTTTGAATAATGCATGATCCTTCCAGGAAAAAAAAAAAAAAAGATTCAGTCCAACACTTTCTCAGCTGGACGTACCAGCCCTGCTTCGCCGTATGCCCCCTCGTGTGAAGTTAATGAGGCTTTTGTTTCTGTTGAATCCCATCTCTGATCGAAGTGTTTTTTCTGCACTGTATTCAGTGAAGGTCACCTGTCTTTCATGCTGAAACACAATTCTACAGCAAAAGTATTTGTTTGAAACGTACACCTTCCCTGAGGAGAGTGGTGATTCAGCTGAGCAGTTTTTAACTTAGTAACTTTTTGGACAGGAATTCAAATCTTGGAACGCAGATTTGCTGATATGCAGTAATAGTAATAACTACATTAACCTTCTTAAGAGCTTAAGATTGAGTATCACCCTCAAGATGAACAAACTCCTAACCTTAACTCTTTTTCCTGGGTCAAAAATGGCGGCGGATGAACACGGTCATCCACACACACAGATCAGATATCGCAGGACAGATCATAAAAAAAAGTGTTCAGAACTAGTTTATATAAAAAAAAAATCTGTACATTTCCATATACAAACTCAATGAGTAACTGATTTGAAAAGTTAGTTATAAAATGAACAGTAACACATTACATAGAAAATGTTGAGCAGAGCAGCTTTTTTTGCATTTACACGGCAAGACTTATTGCACTTATTGTTTCTCTTTGTAAGCTTTGGTTAAAGGTGGCTGAAATTCAACTTTAGACATACAATCATTTTATCCTTTTTTGACTCAAACTTTCCTTAATAAGCTTTTATCTGACCGAGTTCTCTTGTGCTTGTAAATTACTCACAAATTGTATGATAGTTCGATAATCTCCATTCAGTTTTCACACAATATTAGTTGTTTTTATTCCTTGTGCAGAGCATTGCACCATTTCATGCATTTCATATGTTTGAACCTTCTGGATGCCCAAAATTGATCGGAAGAATGCACGTTTAAACAGCTTATGCCTAGTTTACACTACATGATTTTAAAATGTCGGGCTGAACTGTGCAGTTCACACTACATGACTTGCTCTCAGTGAAATCATGAGTGTTCAAGTTGTTAGCTGTTCACACCACACAACACAACGTGATTGATCCACAACAGGAGGTAACTCACTACACGAGTTAACAACGCACTACATAGAGATGCAACCACGATCGGATGATAAGAGCATATCATTTGTGACTCAATGAGAGCTGTTTCAGTACTATAGTACGGTCTACATCCTGAAAATAATCAAACAAATAACGAGTTGACAACAACACGATTCTATCTGGTCTAGAAACCATGTTTTGTAACGAAAAACCACGCAATAAAACGAACCAGAAATGACGCGAAACTGCAGAGAAGAACACAACACGCGAATATGGACGTCAGACAGAAACTAGTGCTGCACACTGTTTGCTCGACGATCTGCTCTGAGAAAAAAAATGCAAAAAAGAAAAAGTAAGATTTACCTGGTGTCCTCAACCCATGCGTTGCTATGATTGGCTGTACTCATGACATCACTGAGATTGAGTCGCGCGACTGCTCGAGATATCTAGCATGCTAGATATTTTTCTGAGCTCGGTGACCTGTCTGCGAGGTGTCTGTGAGCTGTCTTTGATGCGTTGTTGGCTCTTTCACACTAACGGATTGGCGAGCGTTGATCGTCCGCTAATCGCCCGCGATTTGCACGCGATAACACCCTGACTTGTCGGCGACTCAACGATTTGCAAATCGGGCTTAAATCGGGCTTAAAATCACGTAGTGTGAACTAGGCTTTATTGGACCTGTAAGTTACCTGCCATTGTAAACGAATAGGTACTATATTGTAACACACAGTTGCTCGCACATCATGTGCAGATCGCGTGCGAACAGAATCATTCAGTAGCTCAGAGGCCGTATTCACAAAGAATTTTAGGAGTGCTTGTAAAATATTTTATCTAGGAGTTTTCTCTTAAAAGTTATTCACAATGCCTTTCATACCTACTCTTAGTAAGGAAAAATGACAACTCCTAAACTCAGAGTGAGTCTTCGTTGCTATGGATGACGTCTATTCTCATGCACGAGCTTCCTCGCAATGATCACGTGATTGGTTGTTAGATGACGGCCATCATGCGGAACATAACACAGCAACAAATCATGGAATTACGACATCTAAATATGTCTGTGTCCTACACAAAATAATAATAGTACAGTCATCAAAATGCATATATAATGACTAGGGCTGGGTATCGATTCACATTTCAATTTCGATTCGATTTCGATTCGCAAGCTCTCAGTTCGATTCGATTTCGATTCTCGATTCGATTTTCGATTCTCGATTCCTGATTTGATTCTCGATTCAACTATAATGAAGATGTAATAAAAATCCTATATTTATAATTTATAAAAAAGAACAGTGGACATAAGTTTACTAGTGGTTAATTAATACAAGAAAATTAAGAGCCATAAACCTATATATAAAACACTTTTTATTTTAGGTACACTAAATGCATACAAAGACTAGACAGGATTTTGATGCAATATGCAAAAAAAGAGTCGCACAGTCGCACAGAACAGTCGCACAGCTTGATCAAACAGTATCATGTTATTTTATGTTTAAGATAGATGAATATATAAATATTTATACATTTTTTACATTGATCTTACCTAAATGTTAATGTATTTTTTTGTTAAGAGTTTATGTATGTATGCTTGATTTCAATCTTTGAATTAAATTGAAAAAAGTAGCACAATAAAGACAAAAATTAAGAGACATTTTGGGGTAGTTTTTTGGGTATGTCAGAAATACTACAGAAACTGAATAAAGTAATCCAATGTAAAATAACACTGGATAGTCTTTTTAGTCCAGACTGAATTAAATACAAAGGCTATTAATTCTGATTGCTTACAATTAATACTATATTTTGTTGTTATGACAACAGAATTAATGACTGACACAAATGGCTGCGTTCACTTTAAGAACTAGTGCGCGAATCCATTACTGTTTCATTAACTTTCTGTCACACGCGTTTAATGCTAATTTAAGACATTACCGACTGTCTTTACGAGGTTACTCACCAGGACCAGAGTTTTGACATAATGTCGCGTGTTTTAACTGTTAAAGCGATATAATCCAGGGATAAAACTTTTGTTTCTGGCGAGCTGTTTGTGAGGCGGATTTAGGCTGTGCACGCAGTGAAAGAAATCTCTGAGAGTGCGCGAGCACGGGATGGTTTAACATTGCTTGAGCAAATAAATTATAAATGTTAGTTACGATCATAGGTCACGATGCAATGCTGGCCCGATTGTTAAGTGAATATTCCGTCGTGTCCCGACTCCTAAACGCGTGTGTGTATCGACAGCTGCAGCGCTTAGCGCTTGCCTAGTGCAGAGAGACGAGAAGATGCAGCACCGCGTCCGCGAGCCCTTTATATGGAAAAAATCGATTCGTGGCCGTTAAGAATCGATTTTGAATCGACCACATTTTAAAAAACGATTAATCGAAAAATCGATTTTTTTGCCCAGCCCTAATAATGACATGTTTGTGCAGGCCCCAGTGAAGTGTAATACTAAAAAGGCAGAGAGAGAAAAGTCATGAATTAAATGAAGGTATCCTAATACCCCTATGAAAACCACCACTTGCCTAATAATGAAAAACATTTGCATTGACACTGCTTGGTTAACTGACATCCTATTAGCCTAACTAGACTACTAAAGCGAGGAAATATTGCTCCTATTGAAGTAATGTATTAGTTGAGTGACGGTTGATTATGAACTCGCCAAAACGGAAAAGAAAGCCCAACTGGGCGCAGGATCAGTTACTGCTGCTGACCCAGTTGGTGTTAGAAAAAAGAAGAAAAAAAAAACATAATAAAAGGGAAATTCGGCACTAAGATATCAAGCAAAACGACAAGCGGACGACTGCGAGAGGTGCTAATATGTGCTACAATCCTTTGTGAATAGGTCTTAGTGAGTTAGGAGTCCTCTCGACTTCTTTTAAGCTGTCCCAGACTTGGGTGCTACTTTTTGGGCTAAAATGCTTCGTGAATTACTCTTAGTGACAAAAAAATTAGGAGTCCTAAAGTTAGCAGACACGCCCATTATTTTTAGGAGTTGCTCCTAAGTTCGCCAGTAACTGTACGTTCACACCGCTGCCGACTTGAGTGTCCAAAGTGGCCGGAAGTCATTCATTTTCAATGGAAGTGGCTTGTCTCAGCTGCAAGGAGTGTCAAATCCATCGGCTTTGCGTTTTGGGCGTTTCGAGCGTCAATCAGAAAGTTGAAAGAAGCTCAACTTTATGGTAATGAGCTGGCAAGCAGCGGCAAAACGCCAGCAACCAATCGACATATAGACGGCCTTCACGCTGGCTGATTCCAGAGAAACATACAATGTAAAGTTTCGTTCCTACCAAGAGAAAATGGAAGAGAAGCCAATAATCGCCATAGCTGTGTTGTGTGCTGTGTCGGCGGCGGTGTGAACGTACAGTTAGGAGCTACTTTTAGCCTTAAAATTCTTTATGAATACGGCCCCAGAAATGTATTGTCAAAACTGTTCTGTGATGTATCAATAAAATAGCTTAGAAACTGAAAAGTTCTATATTTCTTAAAAACTAAACTCGCAGCTTCACTATTAGTGGAGAGACGCTGCCAGGTAGAACGAATTGACATGTAATCACTCACTCACTATTGCATTTGTAAAAATGTAATCTTCACTGTTTGCTGCTTTATCTGTATCTGATTTAGAACAAGCTGAATTCTGGGAGAAATATAACAACCCAAAAACAAATGAACTGATTAAAATAAGATATTATAAGGACAACAAACTGGTGTGTCATATCATAGCTGTACACAATGGGCGGTATCCAAATTTTCATACCGTCAAACCTCCTCCCTATTTTACCGCGGTACACGGTATTACTGCGTGACTAATTAAAAATTACGAGATAAGGCTCAGACGGCATCATACATGATGACACGTTCAACCAGAGAGTGTCGGTTCCAATAATGCATCTAAAAGCTGTCAATCAACTATTAGAAAACAGGAGATGCACATTGTCTCACACCAGAGAATGTGAGCAGAGTGCTGATATTTCCTCTAGAGAGGGGAGCACATTTCTGAAGATCACGCGCCACGAGCTCTGTCCACTCGGCGAAGCGAGCCGAGATAAAAATATTTATTAATAAACTAGTGTTTTCTATGTCAGTTGCTGCAAAGATAAAGATTGCATTGATGATGCAAACTAGCATCTTCGCGGTAGTGAACGCGAATAAAGAGTAATGCACACTTCATATGAATTAGCCTAAACATAAGCAGAGAGCAGCCCATTTTTTTTAGATTGTTTGTTTTGTTTAAAAGTATAGACATTTCAAGCTTACTATATATATACACTAACACTTCTCAGATCTTGTTTCTTATATGCGAGGTTCAGTTCATGTATGAGTCGCGCTCCAGTCATGCGCCGGCGCGTGTCCTGATCACTATAGTTGCTTTTCACTTCACTTTCACTTTATTTATCCTTAGAAAGGAAATTTACTCTGCAGCAGGATCTAAAAAAACAAGAAATAAAAGCACCACTAGATGCCAACAACATTAAAAACACGACACAAGACATCCACACATCAAATTAGTCAATCAATTAATCAATAGAGACACTCCTTCCCCAGAATCAAATGACCAAAACAAACACAATGCAATACACAGATCAGTATATCTTATACATAATGACAAAAATAAATACTGATAAATAAGCATGTACCATAAAAATTCATAAGATATCACTCTAGTGAATTCAGGTTCCTTATAGCCACAGGAATAAAAGAATCCCTAGCACGTCTGGTTCTTAGCATGGGTAGCCTAAAACGGCGACTTGAGGGGAGCAAATTAAACTCCCCAAAAAGTGGGTGATCGGAGTAATTTAAAATTTGATTAGCCTTACCCCGGACCCGTTTATTGTATATCTTTTGCAGCTGTGGTAGCTGTACCCCAACCACCTTAGACGCAACATTAACCAGCCTTGCTAGCTTATGCTTATTGATCGTTGAAAGGCCACCATACCACACCACAATACACAGAGTCAAGACTGATTGAATAAAGCACTGGTAAAACAGAGTCATCAGAGTCTTACATACACTGAATGTCTTCATCTTCCTCAGGAAGAAAAGTCTCTGTTGGACCTTTTTACAGACAGCAACTGTGTTGCTCTCAAAAGATAGTTTGTTGTCAATGATGGTTCCTAGATATTTGTATTCATCTACTTTCTCAACATTCATGTTCTGGATAACAGTTTGTGAGACATTATTCTGTGATCTACGAAAATCGATTATCATATCCTTTGTCTTGGAGACATTAATAGACAGGTAAAAGGTTTCACACCATGCAATAAAATCATCAACAACAGGGCCATGCCCATCCTCCTCATTATTTAGAAGACTCACTATAACGGTATCATCTGAAAATTTTACATAGTGCCTATTATCATACTTACTCCTACAGTCATTTGTATATAAAATAAAAAGCAGAGGAGAAAGGACACAGCCCTGAGGAGAGCCAGTGGAGGTAAGGGCTTTTGAAGATAAGACACCATTTACCCTAACACACTGCGACCTATTTGACAAAAAATCCAGTATCCAGCCAATTAAGTTAGAATTCAAATTAAAAATAGACTGAAGTTTCTCAGCCAACAAGAAGGGCTGAATGGTATTAAATGCAGAGGAGAAGTCGATAAAAAGATTTTATGAATTAATCCAGGCAATTCGTTGATGAAAAAAAATTTAAATGAAGATGCAATTTATTCAAAACGAAATTCGTTTTAAAGAAAGGATTTCTACAAAACAAAACGTAATAAGTGGTCATAATCATGTCTGACTGACCCATTCCTAATGTTTTCCGATATTGCGCATTTTATGATCTTATCTTATTCATCTCATGAAGTTCCCTTTTCATAAAATCAACATACATAGAAAAACATCATATTATTAAAAAATATGAAAGTATTATACGATAATACCGCCCAAGCCAAGTACACAAGGCAACCCGTGTTCAAGTCTTTGCTCGAGGTTCAGGTTTATTTGTTCATTAAAGGGTAACTAAACCCCTGGTCAGAGCCTGACTCCACCCACTGGCAATATTTGAAAAATGCTGGAAAAGTGGGCAGAGCCCAGCGGAGGGGGGCGTGCACCTGAGATGCATCTCTTTGTATGGAACTTGCCTACGTCACCAACAACCGCTGTGTCACGTACTACCGCAAACATCCAATAGGAAAATTCAACTGCAGTAGCCACCGTTCAACCTGAAGAGGGCAGCACTAAGATGTTTTTACACCATATATTGTAGAAATTGAACACTTTATAAACAAATGCCAAAAAAGTTACTCGAATCAATGACTGTATTAATAAAGATCCATTCTTACAGATCATTAACTAAAAAAAGTTGGTTAAGTGTTTAGTTACTCTTTAATGATGTCATTAGTCGACGTTGACTCGACTTTCACCATATAAATGTCGACTTGCAAAAAATCCCTAATTTATTATTACACGATCATCGTTTTCAAGATCATCTGTGCCACTGTCACTACTCATGCCAATCCCTAATTCATTGAAGGTCAACATGTTGTGAATCTGTAATTACACAACTAATTCTCTTGCTTTTCTTTCAGGGAACAAATCTCAACGGGAGGAGCTGGACTCCATCCTCTTTATTTTTGAAGTAAGTCTTTCCTTCAGCTTGCACTTCATTAGTGTTCAGGGTTGTTTGTTGCTGTTGAGTATCTCTGTTGATGTTTTCCAGCTCTAAGGAGGTTTTGCATAGATGCTGGTTTTCTGGTTTTTCCACTCTCTCTCCTGCTTTTCCTGGAGGTGCCGTCCTCCCTGTGTTTTTCCCGCGTGTCTGAAAAGTAGACTCTAGTTTGCAATACAAATAGGCAGGCAGGGCATTCTCTGGTTTCATTGCTCAGGGAGGTGAACAGTCTTTCTTTTTTCTTTTTTTAGGAAAAATAGTGTCTCGGTGTGAGAAGAGAGTTTGCGTTGCATAAACAGAAGTTGACTTGAAAGGTCACCCTGGGGAAATACCTTTAATGTGTTTAATCAGAATAATTCACATTTATTTGTATGTGAATGTTTCTACATTACAATTTAGAATTTCTGTTACAAGATTTCCATTACACAAGAGTAGATGTTAACACTTAACACTGCTGATTTATACTAGGCTTTCGCCAAGGTAAGCAAAACTAAGATGTAGCTTTACAGTAAACTATGCTTCTCCATCCATTTACGCTTCTTTCCATATGGTGGCGGCAACTACAGTGTGGTCTCCCAACACAATAGGTGACTGTGTCAAATTAATGCCCATACGTAAAAAACGTACAGTTCTAATACAAATCCTGTAGTTAGCTAATATCATGTATTCATTTTGGCAGAAACAATGATCTCATTACATAAGTTATTACCAGTTCATAATGATTACAATATAAAATGGTGGTGCATAGAAAAGGCAGTCGTGCCTGTTGACCCAAATATGGAAAGCACTTTTGAACTTTATAATCTGAGGTTTGTCCAGAGATGTTTCGCCACTTTTCTGTAACTGAAGATGACTGTTGAGCGGTATGACTGTGTCCTCTTGCCTGAACATCCATCAGTTCATCTTCGAGTGCGCGGCGGGACAAACCGAAAGTTGCAGCCAAGTCCTTGATTTTTTTCCACAGGGAAAGTCAATGGCTCTCTAATGAAATGTCCTGCAGATTTTAATCTCTGAAAATCAGAAAATGAGAGGTGAATTTCTCCTGCATTTGACTGACCGTTGTAACAAATCGTTCTTTTTGTTGTATGTCCAGTACACCCTCACACACGTCATTCAGAAGTGGAAAGTGAGTTAAATCATCATCTTTGAGTTGTGCCGTGTACAGCCCTAGCTTCATTTTGAAACTCAACACAGCCGTCATGTTTTTCGTCACCTTGAAGTTGTAAGTTCAGCTTGTTTAGGTGAGCTGTGACGTCTGAAAGAAAAGCAACGTTTGTTTTCCACTTATTGTCTCTCAAGACTGGAAATCTTTCTCCCTCGCCGATGTCATTAAGAAAGTTTACTATTTCGGGGAGTACAGCCAGAAAGCGATGCAAGACTTTTCCATGACTTAGCCATTTCACTTCACTGTGCAGAATGAGGTCTCCGTAACCACTGTCCAGTTCACCCAACAACGTAATAAAATGGCGGTGCATTAGAGGCTGCACTCGAATGAAGTTGACCACACCTTGACCACATAACCTCCACGAAGTATCCATCAACTAACTTGCTGCGTAGTGCTTGTTAATGCACAATACAAATGAGATTTTTCGCATTTCAGCTACGAGACCCTTGTGTTTTCCCGTCATTGAGAGCGCACTGTCAGTTGTGATGGAGAAACTGAGGATTCCGGGACAAGTACTCTATGAATGTCCTCGCCCCTTTTGTTCATTCATGTAGCGATTTCAATGCCAATCTTCTGTAACCTTAAAAGTCTCTGAATACACACATCTCACCCAGATGCAAAGCTGAGCAACATCTCTGATGTCTGTCGATTCATCCGCAGCCAAACTGAGTGCTGAAGCAGTGGCTATCTTAGTTTTTAGTTGTTCTGTCAAATTGTCAGACATTTCAGAAATTCGACGAGTGACTGTGTCATTGCTGAGCTGCAAACTTTTTATCCTGCGAATTATCTCGGTCATCACTATCAGGTCATCAAACAGACATTGTGATTCCAGAAAACAGTTCTTAACTAGCTCTCCATCACTGAATGGTTTGCCTTGTATTCTGTATTCTCGCATTGTATTGTGTTCAACAATGGCATTTTTTTCAAGACTAGTTATCCTGAAAGTAGGGATGTCCCGATCCGATACTCAGGATCGGTATCGGCTCCGATCCAGCCATTTTTGCGGGATCGGGTATCGATCAGACGAGGCCGATCCAAATCCGATATTGTGCGTATACTATTATGTTATTGTTAAGCCCCACAGAAGGCACAAAAACATTCTAAAGTACCATGACGTTTTCGTGCACTCTATTATAAGTGTTCTGAAGCCATTATGTAAGAGAGAAATTAATATACAAGTCATTAAATTCAGGATCACGTAAACGTTTTCCTCTCGCGGCTGTCAGTCATTCTCCATTCAGCACTCAAACAGCGCGTCGCGTTCGGTTACAGTCAATGATGAAACTATCTTCAAGATGATTCAGTGTTTATACTATTATACTTTATCTGTAGATTAGGGTCTATATTTTCGCATAAAACAACATTATCTTGCTGTAACTTAATCGTGTTACTTTCTACCATGTGTCGGACGCTGTCGGTTAGATCACAACACTAGAATCAGAGCACTATTGTTCTTCACGCGCACAGTAACTGAAATTTAAAACTGTTTAAAGAAAAGGCTCGATAAACTATTGCATAGATAGATACTGTTTAACACACTGTCCATCAATATGTATTTCCTTTATGCTTTGAACTTTTCAAAGCGGACTCGACGCGCAGCTTGCATACCATAGTGTGCATGCATACTCGGCTGCGTGCTGTTACTCCACGTAGTTTCAAGCGCATCATTCTGCGCTCGGAAGCGCATAAGCGCTTTGTGCCGCACTGTGTTGGAGTCATTCATATCATAATGCAGTGACGCAATTAAAGCTTATTAACAATAATAATTATTAATGTTGCTGCCTCATTAAATAGCTGTGCTAAAAACTTAAAACATGTCTCAATTTTTTAGTAGTCTTTGGCTATATCTAAAATAATTATCTTTTTAATTTTTGTTATATTGTTTTTCATGAATTTATTTTACAACAATACAAAGAGCAATATTTATTATTCACTAATCTAGTTTATAATAGCATTTTTTGTCATTGATTATGATCATATATTTTGGGGATTTGTTGTTTATCTTTATTATGAAGCTGTATGTAGATTGTGTTTAACACACACCAGAGTGATAATGAGTTTAACACACAATTATAGAAATTCTACTTGCTTTAAAAAAAACTGTACTGGTATTTACAATGTAGAATGCTGCTGTTTAAATTGTTTTAACTTTAAACCTGTTGGAAAATATAGCTAGCTTCAAGTACTGAAGTACCTGTATTTTCTTATATATATATATATATATATATATATATACACTGGAGGTATATTTTAAGGGGCTAATTGAGAAAATTGCTATATTTTTTATTAGTTTAAAAATAAAATAAAAATATCGGATTAATATCCGTATCGGCAAAAGCCAAAGCTGCGGCATCGGTATCGGTATCGGAAGTGAAAAAGTGGTATCGGGACATCCCTACTTGAAAGCTCTTTCCTGAGATCCAGGTGGATATTTTGTGTATAATAATGAAAACAATAATAAAATAATAATTTTAAAACTGTAAGTTATTAATATATATATATATATATATATATATATATATATATATATATATATATATATACATATATATATATATATTTTTTTTAACGTGGTCAGCATCATGGGCCGCATCTGCTTGTGACGGGCCACGGGTTGAGAACCACTGCCTTAAAGGGATACTCCACCCAAAAATGACAATTCTGTCATCATTTACTCACCCTCAAGTTATTACAAACCTGTATGAGTTCCTTTCTTCTGCTGAACACAAAGGAAGATATTTTGTTCTGAGAAAATGAAGACAGAATTGTATCCCTTTAATATTTCAGTCTTTCTACTCTTTAAGGCAAGTTGGTTCACTTGGTGGCCATCTTGGCTACACCCCAGAGCTAATATTGTGTATGTAGGCAAAATGAATAGATCATACTGTATATACAATACTTTAATAGGGAAACTATCAGAACCTATATATCATGTTTCAGCTCAGTTTCAGCAATAGTATCATAAAGTTTTTTTTTTCATTTTTGTCCAGTGTCTGTGGATGACTGCAAAAAATGTCTTTGTACTCTTTTAAACTAGAGTTGTGTCTTTCTTCTGACCTCTGTGCACAAGTAGTCATCAACATGGACGTTATTGCTGTGGTCTCAGTAGTTGTGTCATTTTCTTCGATTGTGAAACAACAGGCAGAGCCCATGTTGCCAAATTTTAGACTAGGGTTGTAATGGTTCAAATTTCTCACGGTTTGGTTTGTATCGCGGTTTTAGGTTCATGGTTTCGAGTACGGCTTGTACGTGCTATAAATTGTCTCTGGCTATGTTCAGGGAAAAAAAAGGACTTCTGTCACTTTTCAGGTTTTTCAGGTAGGGCTGACATTAGTTTTCAGGTACAGAACTTGAATAAAATAATCAAATGTAAAATAGCATTGCATATTTCACTGTATAAATTAAAGATTTTGAGAGGGGTGGTCTGCCCCCCAAAATAATTTTAGGGGAAACACTGCACACAATCTTATCACAGTTTGCATAGTTCTCTTTTGAGATTACCCGTGAGTGGAGAACTGTATGATAAAATTTTTTTTATGGTATACCCCTATTGTAGACCCACTAATTTGTGCAAAAAATACTGAATGCTCAAGCTGAGTTTAGAAAAAACAGGCTGCTCACATTCTGAACCGCCTACACGAGTCGTTTGTATTTCGAATCCTTAGAACATATAAAATCTTATCTGAGTGCAGATAAAAATCTGGACAATGTGTTTTTCTCTGGCACGTTTTTTTTTTTTCTGGCAAGAAGTATCTACCGCTTTTACGAACTTAGTTCAAAATAAAAGTCTCGCATCAAAAAAACATAGAAGTATGTTTGTTGTTATTTCTTTGAATGCACACTTCGCGACTCAAAACGAACCAGTTGAGAAACAGTTTAGTGTAGTGCTGCCACAATTAGTCGACTTAGACTAATGTCCCCTCTTTCAGTCTTTTCATGAAGAGAAAACACATGGAGTGACCAGGTACACATGAGCTGTGTTACCATGATTCTTCACATTCATTTCGATGTGTGTGGAATGTTTAATAAGGACTAGTGAATATCTTATAAATGTATAGCACTGACAATGTACAGCAGACGAATTATTTGTCAGAGCTGCGCGCTTTTATTGACTAACACAGTTTAATTCTCACACTTTAATAGTATGTATAACTCCTACCTTATAACAGACTGTGTTACTATGAGCAATGATTACATCGAAATATAGATCTGTATGCAGGCATGCTATCTGAATTAAATACATACCTCTCTCACTTTTCCTTAACCTTCAAATGGTCTTTGTTTCCTGTTTACACTTCTGGGCTTCAGGGTCTATATACGACCCCAACAATTGACTAATTGTACAAAAAATATACATTTTTAATCATACAAATAATATATCTTTTTTTGTTTGTTTACTTCTCATCTATTCATTAATGCTGTGTTTTTGGAGATGTAAAGTACTTTTGTATCCATAGACCACACAATTCCTCAACTACACCATTAACTTGCATATGAAATATTATTTTTTTTATGATACATTGCATTTATGCTCTAGTACTATACTATATATACTAGGCCTTCATTTCTGTGTAAAAACTTTCAGATTTATGGCAGATTTTTTTTTTTTTTTGACACATGAAGAAAATAAATTTAGTTTTTTTTCACATTTCCCATTCATTTCAATGTGGGGTCATATTGACCCTGAAGAACAGAAGTGTAAACATTTATTTTTTATTTTTTACATACCTTCAGAACAACCGAATCAAGCCCAGTTTTGTGTGTGTGTATAGATAGATAATGTATGAAAAGTCACAAAATCTTATTCCACTGAGATGAAGGGGACGTTTTTTTTTTATATATAGTAAAATCGATTGGGGTCGTATAGACCCCATGGCCCGATTAAGGGCCAGCGATTGACCCTCAGTGTGCCACAGTGTTAGCACGCATTTGCTGCCGACCCCTGATTTAGTGTAGAAATTTTAATCTTTGATGCCAAAATAATCTCCTAAAAAATTCTGTCAGCCACTTATTTAGTGAGTTTAATACTATAACTAAAAGTAAGCTGAAAACTTTGTCTTAGAAAAAAAAGAACAGAACCGTCAACTCTTCCATAGTGAAGGGATTGTGAGTGACCAGTTATCAAATCAAACATTCAGTTGAAAAAAAAATGGAAAAACTGCATTGACCTTACTGGTGTCCTATTTCCAATGTGCATACTATTTAGGATAGAAAGATAGCTTGATGCATGGTGTCTATAGGTGTAAAAAGCTCTTTTGCTGAGCAAATTGTGTATATATTCAACAAATATCGTCCTACGTTGGGGTGTTTTTAAAATACCAGCTCTAGTAGCTTTTTCTGCCCTTCAATTTATAGGTCATTCTTATTTTAGATTGAAATATTCCGATGATTCCTGCACCAATGCTTTAACTATACCTGAAACACAATTATATACAAATCTAACCTGAAACATAAAGTAAAATACAAAATTATTTGTAGAATATTACGTATTTAGATGAAAATTAATTGCACGAAAGAACCACAATAACCATATTGTTATGGAGTATAATGCTCTTACAGGTTCATTAAAATCAGCTTTGAAATATCTAAACATGGCTGACTTATGATGACTCGCTGTTTATTTACTTTTTAACAGCAATGAGAAGAATAAACTTTGTGCTCAAACTGAACATCTCATTAGCTTGAAGATTTCTTCCGAGCTTTTCCCGTTTGCATCAGCATGCTGTGTAGTGGAGCGCCTGCGTACAGCGACAGCAGGAGACCAACCATTAGTAGATCCACGCTGTTAATGCAGCACGAGAGCTTCACAACCTCCATCTTACACAGGCCCATCTCCACCAGCACACCCCCATCTCTCACTCATCCGGTCCTGGCATCGCTGCTCTTCTGTGTTGTGACCGCGCTGGAGGGGATTACGGCAAACACCGCCATGTGGGTGTCTGACTGACCCCCTTTTTTATGGGTCGGCAGAGCAGAGATGATCGCTCTGTGTGGGGGGCTGGTATTGTTCTCCTCCTCCTCTCCTCTCTCTTTGTGTCTGGCACCATCGAGACATCCAGTGCACTCGTGGATCATGACTGCCTTCTCCTGAGTGTGGATATGTGGTGAACACACGTTCAATAGCATGCACACATGTTTGTGTCTTGTTAATGTGTAAGCTGATGAGACAGCACCAGGGTGATTATCATTAACTAAAACCATAAAAACATCTTTGCAACTTGAAACAAACAGTGGCTGAACTAAAAAAAAAAAAAAAGTATATTATTTTTGGAATTATGCACATTAATCGTGATTAATCGCATCCAAAATAAAAGTTTGTTAAATAAATTAACTGTGCATAATTATAATATATACATGCATGTATATATTTAAGAAATATTTGCATGTGTGTGTGTGTGTGTGTGTGATATATATATATATACACACACACATAAATATTTTATATATATATATATGATATTTTATAATATTTATATTATAATATAATATAATATAATATTTTATATATATATATATATATATATATATATACATTTTTTTTTCTTAATTAAATCACATTTTTCTTAAATAGATACATGCAAATGTGTGTATTGATATATATAAAATAGTATACACACACACACACTTTTATTTTATGTATATAATATAATTCAAAATATGAACAAAAACTAGGGGTGTAACGGTACATGTATTCGTATTGAACCGTTTCGGTTCGAGGCTTCCGGTTCGGTACGCATACAAACCGAACGATTGCTTGGGCCATTTTTCTTGCCGGCAAAATTCGTGCTGACGCGGCCAACACAACGTTGCGCAACATCCAAATGGCAAGGGTAATGAAAGCAGAAGGAAACTGCGCTCCTCGTTATGTGCTTCACGGATCGTTTATCAGTTCGGACCAGCAACATCTGTGCAGCGCGAGCCGATCTCGATCAAGCAACACTGTTACCACACAGCGGAGATCCGGTAAAGAACACATTTGAATTCGCCACTGAGGTAATAACATCGCTGCGAGATCATCTCTCCGTTATTAACCGTAGATCTCTATTAGATCAAACAGCGCTGTCATGGAAACCAGGAGAAACATTGTGCCGTGAATGAACTAGTACTTTACGTCCACAGACCAGCAACATTCACCATGGATTTAATATAGTAACACTAACTGGAACCAGTTTGGCTGGAATGGTGAAATGCTTTCAAGTACTTCACACATCTTTTTCCAGCACTTCAAAATTCAAATATTATATATAAATAAATATATATTTAAATGTTATTTTTAATGTGATGACCAAAACATTATTTGTTCATCCTTCAAAGATGACCCCTATTTATAAACCTGAAAGTTTCAAGATCTAGGAAAACTCACACTTATTTAAAAATATTTTTTCTTTAAACAAATAGGACATTTCTCTGGCATTTCTTTCTTTTTGCTGTATCGAAAACGTACCGAACCGTGACTTTAAATCCGAGGTACGTACCGAACCGTGATTTTTGTGTACCGTTACACCCCTAACAAAAATTATAATGTAATAACACTAAAATAATTTAGTGCCCTGCACAACTCAACAGCCCGTCATTTGTTTTTGCACAAATATATGAATGCATAAAATGAATGTAGCCAACCCACAGCAGCCTTGCCCAGGGATATTGACTGTGACAATGGCATTTTTCAACATGGTTTCAGTGGCGATTCCAAGCAACATGGCCACAAAAACGCTTGACAGAGTTGAGCAGCTTTATGCAAATGCACAGCGTTACGCCAACTATCAATGCATGCAGTGAAGGTCACATGATCTGCCGCTTGGTATCGCTGGGTACCGCAGTTGAGAGCCCTACAGCAGCTCGGCGTCCTCCAAAAAAGTGATCACCACGCCATAACCAAGAGTTTCTGTGCAAACCAAGATATTTTGATGGTTTTTATTTCTGCTGCTTTTTAATTTTGGTCTCATACCTTCAGTGAATTCTCATTGGTCAAAATCGCATAGATTTATTTTTAAAAAGTATCTTTTGAACCTGATTCACTCAGCATTACAGTGTTAAGTGTGGACAGGTGAATATTGTGATGCTGGAAACATATCGTCTTTCACCTGTTTAGGACACGCTTTTACAGTTATTCCATGTGTGCAGTGAAATCAGGCTTTGTCATGCATTGCAGAATAAACAGATCAACTTTCTCACCTTTCTTCTAGACTCAATGCAGCCACTGCAGTCTGAATTTAACTCGAGCATTATGTTGTCTCAAACACACACTCATGCTGGCTGCTCATGAAACTACTTGGATGATGAATGAGAGCACTGTTATCACCCTTGATAGTCATTAGCTTAAGGCAGTTCCTTTGGCATCTAAATGGGCACATAATGGGGCTCGCTGTGAGCTGCCCACAGACCCATCACAGGTGCCACACACACACACACAAAGAGCCTCTTATGGAAGAAGCGAGATGGACACATTTGCATGGCTTCCTATCTCCTCTTAAAACGGTCCCAAACGTCTCTTAAGATCCACATTAAATCTGAGATCTTCCCTTTATGACTGGCTTCAGATCAACACACACTATTTCCAAAATCTGATGCATTTCTGACTGAAACAGTTAGGGATGCTCTGATCAGGATTTTTGCAGCCGATACAAATTACCTTTTTTTCTCGTCATCACGATCAGGTTTTACCAACAACGATCCTGATCATTCAAACTTTATATAAGTAATAATTTAGCTCTCTGTTGAATGTCAGTGTCAGGCCTTTAAAAAGCCCCTATCATGGATTTTTGAAAATGACTGTTCATGTAGTGTGGAATATAGCTCTAAGGGAATGAAAACATCCTGCAAAGATTTATATCTGAAAGTGCACCGTATATAAAGTTATTGTCTTTCAAAAGTGAGATTTGACTCTAAGTCTATGAAATGAATTGTTTTTCAAACGAGTCATTAGCTGTTTCGTCGTGACGTAGATACAAAACATTAGCTCATTGGACGCTGTAACAACTCAAGAACACAAGTCTAGAACACATATTCAAATACTTCAGCTGAAAGCGTCATGTTGAGAAGACGCTGTGTTCTACATTGCAAAGACTTGTTTTGCAACACTTGTTTTCATTGTCCAGGGACGAGCATGTGAAGAATCAGTGGTTAGAGTTCATATTTGCAACGATACCACAACAGTATAGCCCGAACCTTGTTTCCTCATCATTTTAATGACGAATCATTCAAAACCATAAATGAATTCAAATGTGGATTCGCAAGCCAGTTGTTCCTGAAGGAGGGCTCAGTATCCAGTGTATATGGATCAGGTTCGTCCTCCTCCGAATCACAATCTGTAAGTATTATTAATAATGTTTTCTGTAGCATGCACAGTATAGTTATATTGTGTTGTGTGTGTTTGTACACTCCGCGCAGCTTCTAAGCGGGGTAAAGTTAGTTTTGTTTTTGATATTCACCAGACATTCATTGAAAAATGGCAATTACCTCCTAAACGACTTAGCCAAATATGACTTCGCTGTATATAATAAGCACTGCCCCTCAAAAGCCGCCGCAATGTGAGTTTCGCCGGGAAAACTCACTCTTGACGGAGACGCGAGTAAGGGACCGTGTGGAAAGTGCAATTTTTCTTACACGTTTGTTCAAACACTATACAATTTTCAACACTTGACAAGCTATAATCCTGGTTATGGGTGTTCCGTTGCCGGCAGTCTCTGCCTACGGTTTGCCAATAACAACTGACTGGGTCATTTGACCAATCGCCGCAGATTCGCATCACTCAAAGGAGGTGTTTGGGAAAATGAATCATCGAACGAATCATTTGGGAGTCGTTGAGCAAATCGGGTAAAATAAATGCATATTACAAGACAAATAAAGTGATTTTTATCCTTGCATGCACGTTAAACTGTTTTTGGGAAGTGTTCCAAAAATAGGAACATTTCAAATGCTTTGATAGGGGCTCTTTAAAAACTTGGCTTAATGTAAAACACTATCCATATTAGGATATCTGGCTTATTAAAGAGCCTACAAAACTTGATGTCAAAATGAACTTTAATTACAACCCATAAGGTGTAATTAAACATTGTCCAATATATGACTGAGGACAAAAACAAATAGAAACACTTCAACTCCTAAAAAAACAAAATGAGCTGTCGGATACAAAACTGATCAGGAATATTATTCAGCAAGTGCTGAGTATTTGTGTTCTTCCTTCCTAATTCCTATTTAAATGGATACTCCACTTTTTTTTTTGGAAATAGGCTAATTTTACCACTCCCCCAAATGGAGTTCACGTCACCGAAAGCAACAAATATTAGATAGATCAGGTAATTTCAAAATCATAAGACCACAATAAGAGAGAGCAGCACCAACCCTGGTAAGATCATTTCGTTTCTTTACTTTTAATGACGAGGAGTATTGTCTGCGACCTACTTTCACTTTAATTTGCAATAGTGTTGGCTTTATGATTATGCTCAGCTGCCGTGATGCATGTTGCAGTAGCGTTTTCATATCTTGCTATAACTTTACACAGTATAACACGCTCTCACACGTTTTTGGGAGGAGTAAAATTTAGATACGTGGTTTCAACAATCATTTAGTACACTTGTGCAGTTTTCGTCTGGAATCTCGTCTCAGATCTCCTCCTGTGGAAGTGGTTTGAGCGATCGGATTTAAATCGTCTCGAATGCGCTTCGGATGGCATTTAGGTATACCTGGTCTCAGATCACAGAACACACATGCAGTTGGTGTATGTTTATTAGATATTCAGATGATGTAGATGTGCATTTGCTGAATGTTGACGATAAATGAGAATGTATTTTAGCCGATTGTTTGTCTTTTCTGTTACAAGTAATATATTTAAAAAAGGTCCGAATATCGGCTGATATCTCGGCCTTGGCCCTCGACAACTAATAATGTTCATGCTACTCATTTCTACAATAACAGTGAATGGGGACAGTTGAAGCACCATTAAAGTATCATTACACTTGTCAACACTTTTTCTGCGCTCTCAGGCCTCTATGTTAAGGCTTTCTTTCTTCTAATGGCTCAGTTGAGACAGCGATTCAACTTTTTATTTGCCCTGCCAAAATTTTCACTGGCTCCACCACAAAACAAAAAAGTAATAAACAAATACAATAAAATGGTTATTGCTTTTGTTGTTTTTGACCAATTTAATATTTTACTGTAATAATAATGTTATAGCACTTAACTTTTAGATACCTGTGACATTTCACAACTCTTGATTCCAATTTTGAAACAATAGCTAAAACTATAGCCTAACTAATATAATTTTCAAAAGGAGTGGAGTCAGTAGTAAAATAAGAATACATAATCAAGCTACAAGCAATAGTGCAAATGAATAGTCTTCATAACATAAATGCAGATTAATCCTTATAATTAATCAGTAGGAGTGAGTAATTTTCCCTTCGTCTTTTGTTGTCTGATTAACATTGACACAGATGGCAGCAGGAACATTAGGTTGCTATCACTTTAAGACTAATGCACTGATCCAGTAGACTGATGATACACATGCATTTTCTGTCTTTACTCTTTATATTCCATTAAGACAAAACTTACTGTTCAATTGGATACTCACCAAGACGGGGATTTTGACATAATTTTGTGTGAATTTGTCCATTCAAGTGTCCCATAAGTCCCATATTGTTTGCCAAATACTGTTGTGTTCATACAGCATTTTGTTTGTTTTTAGTGTGACAGCAGCATTATATAGCAGAACTAACAGATGTTCAGAACTCAACACAAAACCAAATTCTCTGTAAACCTGCTGTTCAGTATTTTATTGCACTGTGAAATTGCTGTAAATCTGTCTACAGTAGTTCACAGCATACTGTATAATAACTTACAGTATATTTATACTGTAAAATTAATTACAGTTCTTATTTTTGCACTGCATTTTAAAATACTGTAAAGTTACTATGCAGTATAATTGATTACGGTAGTTTTTATATTCACATAAATACACATTTGCACACTACTAACTACAATCTGTCACAGGCTTATAAAAAATATAAAGGCTTGTATGCAAATTTCACAGTTATATTACTGATTATTAGATTCACGTCAATTATGACAACACTCAGAAGTCATTTTAAAAACTTGTATTAAAACTGAATTCATTAAACTGTAAAATCATTCTCCAGACTTGGCAGGGCCAATGCAGGTCCCATATTGTTGCTGCCTATAGAGAATAAAACACAAAAATGGAGTTGCACTACAGCTTGACAGACATCAATGTGATACACAGCTTTCCTTTAATTTACTGTATAGGGAACCACAATACATTCAACCAGGAGATATGCCAATATTTAATTGAATTGTTTCAATATTTAAATGAAAATGAAACTATGTGTGGGTGAGTACATTTTTTGGTACTATCACTCAATTATAAGATCCTGATCTCCTTGATCCATGTTACAAAGCTAAAACCACTAAATTTTATTAACTTTGATAGCTGAAAATCGTATATGAACAATAGTCCTTACCTCTGTATTAACCAAAAGATTTTCACTGCCTGACGTTTTTGTTTCTACAAAGAGTAGCATAAATTGACAGTTATTTTCCTGTAAGTAGTTATACAGTATGACAGCTGGAAATTCGTCAATAATACTGTAAAAGCTATAAAATTTACAGCAAGTTTCTGTAAACTGTTTTTACAGTAAACTTTCACTGATAATACGGCAAAAATACTGTGAAAACATCAGAAATCGTTTACAGTGTTGTAGAAGTAGCATTTCCCGGTCCAGGCCTGAGAATACTGTGTATTTACTCATATTACACATACAAGGTAAGCTTTTATAAACTCACTATGCATAATGCAACAGTCTCCGGGCTCACTGTGTCCTGGACACAAATATTTTAACGATACATAAAAGATGAAGCACTGTCTGGCCATCTGCATTTTTTTCTGTATGGAGATTAAGGTCAGGATTGTGATTTCAGTAGTTTTACCGCACACAGTGAGAGTATTTTAGTACTGTGAGAGTATTTTAGTGAGAGTATTTTAGTATTTTTTATTTTTTTTTGCTTTTGCATTTTATTATTTATGGGCAAATTACCCAAAGGATTAATCGACTAATCAGAAAATAATCAATAGGCAAAACACACTAATTAGCATTACAAACAAAAATAAGAAGAAACACATTTAATCAAATGTGATGTGTAAAGCAGGGACTTCTGGGAATGTTGTTTTACCGTTTTTATATATTAATTCTTAGTGTTTACTTGCAAAAACTGTGAATTTAACACTGAAATTATATGTATTGTGATGTTAAACCAACTAATGTTTTGTACCATTACTGTATATGGTACGGTAACTTTCAGTTAACCAATCAACAAGCTTTTACTATAGCGTTTTACTTTTTTTACAGTTCCTGAAATTTCATCAAAATATGTTTAATGTGACTGCGTCAGCGTCTGCGGGAATCCCTGACCCGGTTTCACTGGTCCAGTCCTGAACGCTGTGGTCCCAGGCCCTTCTGTCTCCATAACATCAGCAGACCTCTGATCCCTGAATCTCTAATTCATGTCCTGCGCCTCCTTCCTGAATCCCATCTGACCGGGCTGACCCTGGGTCAGTGCTGTCCTGCATTTTGAGTCTTTGACTTTTTTTGCTGATGGCTTAGTCTCTAGTGAACACGGGCACTTTGCTGATGGACATGTTCCTCTACTTTTATCCAGTATGGAGCCTCATAGAAGCGGCAGAATATGTTGTGTGTTAAATATGGTTATGTTCAAGTTGAAAGAGAGTGACCTTTTTATTGTTCTTCTATTAAAAATTAGCACTAATAAATAAGGGTGTCATGATTTCGATTTTAAATCGAAATCGATCGAAAATAATTAAAATCGAAATAGATCTAAATTATTTGTCTGTTCGGCTTGCCAAGCGGAAAAGAAACGTGCGTCTTGAAGTGCTGTGAGTCTATGCTCAACCTCCTCTAACTTAGCTACTGCTAGGGTTGGGCCGATGGACGATATCATCGTCTATCGTGATGGCTGACAGACATCGGATAAACATCACCCAAGCCCTCCAAGTGGCCAAGCCCACCCAAGTGGCCGAGAAAAATAGAGTTGACTTTTTAATTATTTACATAGTGTCTCTCTGATATGAATAAAAACCGTCGTCAAATATTTGAATGGGTTGTTATTTCTGCTTCCATAGACACCATTGTGTATTTTACAAACTAAAAATGTATTGTTTTGCTATAATATACTATATATATTTAAATGTCTGAAACCTAAAATAAATATTATGTGGTTAAAAACACTGAACAGTTGTGATATAGACTTCGCCCAACCCTAGCTACTGGCATTCAAAAGATAGCATGCCAACTGAAGATGCAGGAGACCCATCGACAGAACCTGAACCCCCTCCTCTTTCATTGAAGTCGCAGGTGTGGACGTTTTGGGGTTTTCCAGTGAGTTACGTTGACAACGTTCGCGCCTCAGTTTGCAGACATCCCAAGTTTCACAGAAGTTCTGGGAGTCTTCTGCATTTTGATAGCGGCTCCCTGATGCATGCAAATTAGTTCAAATCTCCCGGAATCTAGAGTGAGCAAGCAAGAGCGATGCCGAGACAGAAAAAAACTGTGTTCTTAACCGTATTGTGCGTACGGCAGAGAGGGAGAGAGCGAGAGACCTCGCGTATCTCATGAAGTGCATGTAAAAACATCCTGATTGGCCGGTTGATAAAAATCCAGAATCAAATCGAACCGTGACCTTAGAATCGAAAATGTAATTGAATCGAGGATTTGGAGAATCGTGACACCCCTACTTATAAAGTGTGCTCAACTAACCAGGTATGCCAGTTTGGAAAGTGTATCCAGTCAATTTAGATTAGATATCTTTATTCTGACTAAGAAAAGGTGCACAAATGTTTAATCAATTTCTCCACCTCATGTGGCTTTCAGGACTCTTAAACAGTTTTAAGAGTATGTTGTTGATATAAAACATATTGCAGAACCAGCTAGTTTTCCTCACAAATGCACACACAAATTAAAATACATTGAGTTGGTGCAGTATCAGGAAAAATACAAGTAAATGATTGTTTTGGCACAGCCCTAAAGAGCAAGTTAAAATGATAACTTCTGTATCAAATGTTATCAGAATCCATTTGTATTTGTGCCCATTCTCACGAACAGCCGATTGGCCACCAGTGACGTCCATTTAGGCACATTAGGGCGCATCAGTATGCAAATGGACCTAAAAGGTCATAAATAAGAGAACAAGAATTTGTAACTCAGTTTCTCTCTCTCTCTCTCTCATTCCTTATCCCTCACTTCCTCTGCGCATCTGTATAGATTACCTTAAGTAACCCTGTGATTTTGGTAGAACCGATCCAGTTTTACAGTCTCTTATTCATTTTAAGAGACTTGTATTTTAATACCATTAACAGTTGTGGTGACATCAGCCAACTTATGGATATTTATTAGGTTATGCACAATTAATTTAATGTGCTCTTTTTACTGCTTGTGTAAATTGTCTAGTGATCTGCTGATCTGGAGCCTGTCTGTAGACGAATATTTGCCTCGACCGGTCCCAGGATTGTGTAAGTTATGATTGTAAGTGAATAAATTCCTGGAGCAGCAATCAAAGGCCAAGCATGACTTCATGGATACCAGCGTCAGATATTAAAGGATTAGCTCACTTTTGAAAAAACTTTTGCTGATAATTTACTCACCCCCATGTCATCCAAGATGTCCATGTCTTTCTTTCCTCAGTCGAAAAGAAATTTAGGTTTTTGATGAAAACATTCCAGGAATTTTTCTCCATATAATGGACTTCAATGGGAACCGGATGGTTCAGGGTCCAAAAGACAGTTAATAACTGTTTCAGATGCAGCTTCAAATGTCTTTAAACGATATCAGACGATGAATAAGGGTCTTATCATGCGAAACGATCGGTTATTTCAAAGCTTATTCCAAAAATGTAACTTTTCTAAGGACAAATGCTAGCCTTGTAATATATTGTGAGGCGCGTTTGCAACGTCACGTAATACGTAATTACGTTCAAAAGGTCACGGGCGACGTAGCCGGAAGTACAGAATCAAAATCGTCCGACATCGTTGTTTTACCTTTTAATTCCTTTTTTGTAAACGGCGTTTGAGTTAGTTTTCACGTTCAACCTATGCGTTCAACTTGTAAACACTCTGACTCTGTAGTTCTGGCTACGTCGCCCGTGACCTTTTGAACGTAATTACGTATTACGTGACGTTGCAAACGCGCCTCACAGAATGGAGAAAGGCTAGCATTTGTCCTTAGAAAAGTTACATTTTTTGGAATAAGCTTTGAAATAACCGATCGTTTCGCATGATAAGACCCTTATTCATCGTCTGGTGTCGTTTAAAGACATTTGAAGCTGCATCTGAAACTGTTATTAACACTATCTTTCGGACCTTGAACCATCCGGTTCCCATTGAAGTCCATTATATGGAGAAAAATCCTGGAATGTTTTCATCAAAAACCTAAATTTTTTTTTCGACTGAGGAAAGAAAGACATGGACATCTTGGATGACATGGGAGTGAGTAAATTATCAGCAGAAGTTTTTTCAAAAGTGAACTAATCCTTTAACTTTTCATTTAAGGGGCAATATTAGCTCCCTGGAATTGATTTACAGTCATTCATTTATTATTTTTTTGCCATCGTAAGAGTATTTTTTTTACAATTACCTTATTACATGTATCTGTGTTGTCTTTTATGTAAAATACTTTAATACTAGCCTATAGGCTGCTACCAAAAACATTTCATGAACACCAACAAAAACCATATTTATGCTGTAAAGGCGGCACAAAAGCTGCATCTGACATGGCTTTTGTTATAATTTTACTCAGGTGTATTTCAATTCTGCTAAAACATGTAGTATACTAGGGATGTGCAAGCCTATTTGACTAGGGGAGGATATTGCTGCTTCTAGTCGATTAGCTAGATGCGTTTTTAAGCACTGCGGTTTAAAAACAAGTGATTTTAAACCGTTAAAGTGCAATTATCAGTGAAAGACAACTCATTTCAGTATATGAGTGTGTGCTGTCAGAGAGACTGTTTCTCAGTGCTGTCAGAGAGAAACGCGCACATGAAGCCAGTGCTCATGAGGTGCGTGAGAACCGAACTGAACCCCGAGTGTTTTTTGCTGCCCGATTGGGCTTGACCGGTTAAACACACATAACCTGTGAGTCAAAGTGACATGCAAGTAAGCAAGTCGTGGTTCTCAACCTTTTTTCCACACAATGGTCCGATTTCCTAGCCTGGTTCGACCAGACTCTAGTACATTTCATTTGTACATAGAGTCTGGCCTCTCTCCATTGAGAAACGCTTACTTCCTTGTAGGCGGGTTCACTATTAAAAACTATTGGATCTGCCCAGAGTCACTCACGATCTGCCATAGCCAATCACTAACGTGTGGTCGTGAGTGACGTATGTCATGCGCCGAAACGGCTGGAAACAAAAAGTCAGAATGATCAGAGGATTAAATTTACAATAGGATTTCAGTCAACGAGAGCTGCAGGTTTTGTTAATCTAGGAACAATTATTAATTCGAAATGTATATTTGTCACGAAGGACAGTGATATATTCATTCAACTGTCGAAGCTGTGTCTAATCATTACAAATACGCCGCTGTGGTCGTTTTCTGATCTGCCGCAAATGCTGTAGCTGCTACAGTGAATGATCAGTCGTTGATATGGTCGTCAAAGTATGTGTTTGTACATTTTTATATGGCATTTAGTTTTTTTTTTTTATTAAAACAAATTAACCATTGCCATCTAAAACTGAAAATCAAATATAGTCTTCAAAGTATGGGTTTTCACATTTTTATTTATGACAATTATTTTTTTTTAAAATACAACCAATTTGTATGATTTACAAAATGTAAAACTGACACACCAACCTCCTGCACGAGTGCACAAAGGGGCTCAGAATGTTCTATTCATCACAAGAATCAGTAAATTTACTGTTGGGAATATGAGCTACTGACTCCTGAGTGGATCTTCAACAATAGTTTAGCAGCCAGAACACCAGGCTAAAGCGTGCGTCCAAGATGTCACGGTCATCGTGCACACAGAGCTGCCCAGCACAAACTTCCAACCTCTCTGACTCCTTCACGTGGTCCTCCGTTGTGCAAGAAGAGGTGAGACGATAACAATCCGACTTTAAATTCTGTATATTCGGCAGTTTCTTTTCCAACAACGGACCGAATAGCTTTTCTCGCGTCTTTCTCCGCTGCCATTACTGAACTCAAACTGACGCGCTACATCAACGTCATCGTTCTCAGCCACTCCCTCCATTCGCTGATTGGTCCAACAAAAAATTGATTTCTGGAAACCTAAAGGCCTGTTCACACCGGGACGAATTTCGCACGTGTTATTCGTCGACGTTTAACGCCTCGTGACTAAACAATGGGCGCCAATGTGAGTGTTCACACCGACGCGAAAAACGCCACGCGTAAAAGCATCATTTTTAAAAAAACGCCTCGGGTTCGTTTTTTTGGGTTTCGTTTTTTCAACGAGATTGGCGGGTTTGCTCACGTGTCTGGTACTTCTGAAGTTGCAGTAAAACACAAGTTGAGGGCGCTCAAACACAAAACGGTCTTGCCGAGCACACATACGGCGAAGAAGAGATAAGATATGGGCAAGATGAATGTTGAGCTGCTGGTCTCGGAGCATAAAGAGCTATAAGATAATATTTAGTAATAATACTGTAATTAGATAATAGATTAGGGGATTAGATTAATACTGTAATTTAGATAATACTGTAATAATAGTATATAGGGTGACCAACAGTCCTGTTTTCCCGGGACATGTGTAAAACGGTCACTTTGTGCTTTACAGAAATCTGAGTTGAGATGAGAACTGCGCATAGTGTCAGTTAGATTTTGACAAGTGAGGAGAGAACCGCTCTGCCGACTCTTTGTATTCTTTCTTTTATTTTATTTTTCTATTGTGACCAGATGTTTGTTTGTGTTTTTTTTTCTCGCTCGATCCCCGTGTATGAGGAGGACGAGTGTGACGTTTGAGTGGTTTTATTAAACGCGGGGAAATACGACAACTCTCGTCTCTCGTTCATCTGTTCATCCGACAACTGCTATGTTTTTATCTCTGGGCAACATCTCAACTTTGCGTTACACATGTCCTGTTTCCACGTCCTGTCCTGACTGTTTTTAAGTGATGAAAATGTCCTGGTTTTCAAACAAAAACTGCTGGGAAAGATCAATTCTACAGCAAAATATAGATGGGCAAACAAGGTGGACGAGGAAGAAAAACAAGATAAAGAGAATGAAAACTAAAGATATAAATAGATTTTGTTAGTTCGTTTTTGTAAGTTTGTGAGAGCTATTTTTTGTTACATTTGGAGGCATTTCTTTTAGTTATTTATTATTTATATATTTATTTTTCTAATACAGAAGACATTATTTCTATCATTATTTCATTCGTTTTGTTTCTATCTGTCATAATAAAACATTGAGACATGAATATGATCACCCTAGTATAGTATTCTATTATTATTTCTGTTTTACATTAAGCGCCATCTAATGTCAGGGAATGAATTTGCATGTTCACTCGGCTCATCGTCAGTGAAAAACGCTTGGGTGTGAACACAAAAAAACGCGTTGAAAAACGCTGACGAATAACGCGCGCTGATATTCGTCCCGGTGTGTACGGGCCTTAAGGATACACAGCAGTCCCAGACATAGATATCATATAGAGACTAGACACCCTATTGGCCGCTGGAAAACGAGAAGTCCGGCCGCCATCTTGAACCGGTCGTATTCCTAGTTTCATTGCGTGGCAGCAGATAAGATACCAGAGCACTGTGGAGCATTTTCCTGTTCTAATCGCCGGGCCACCGAAAATAGGGCTTTTCACAAATAAGTCTTAACATTACCGTACTATTGGTTGTATTTTGTGAATAGAATATTACCAGATAATCGAGAAGGATCAAGGATATTTGCTATTACTGTACTCGTCTCAAATCGTTGTGAAATGCTGTTTACTGCATCAGCCGGTTTTCACCCGGCATGGAGAGGTGAGGTAACTGTTAAAGTAATAACTACAAGAGCTTCTAGGTTATCAGATAAGCATTCAACTGCCCTGTTGTATAGTTTGTGTTTGCGCACATGATATCAGGAAGCAGTGTAATACACGCATGACAGCGATGCGCAAATTGAGTTACCCCTCCAACTTCTAGTTTTATTGATAGCCTATATCTTATCACATGCGATTTGGCTATTGATATTACAGAAGTCCTGTGGTAAAATTACTTTTTTAACTTACTTTATCCTTGTAAAGTTAATCCGAATAGGACTTTAGTCTAGACATTTTTCCCTCCCACATCCACATACAATAAAAAAGGTTTAGGCGTAATGTTGTCTGAATTTAATTTTTTGAAATTAATGATGAAAACCTTCTCAATCTTCTCAATTTTTATTACAGGTGGCTGCGTTCTCTGTGTGTGAAAGTGTGTGTGTGTGTGTGTGAGAGAGAGAGAGAGAGAGAAAGAGAGAGAGAGAGAGAGTGTGTGTGTGTGTGTGTGTGCATGTGTCTGTTCGTGTTCGTTGTGTGTCTGTTCGTGTGTATGTGCGTGTCACAAATCATACATTGTTTCTTCAACTTATTAAAATATCTTACTTTACTGCTATTATCTGTTTCTGCTTCTTTATTATATAAATATAGTGTGTGATTTATAAAATAAATTATATACTTCATCACACATATTGTGTCTGGTCACTTTATATCTTATATCAGAATATTATAATACTGTTAAGCCTACTATGGATATTAAAATACACCGAACCATAGTCCTGTATCATAGCTGCACGAATGACCTTTGCAGCAAAAAAAAAAAAAAAAAAAAAAAAAAAACGTATGAAAATCAGTTCAGTATTCAGTGAGATATGATTAATTTAATGCTCTGACAGCTCATTTCACCTGCCGTTCAGAATAACACTGAGCGGAGCGGATGACCGGTTTAAGATGGCGGCTCCAATTCTCGTCCGTGCCAATAGGCTGCAGCGGTCGATAGGGCGTCTACCTATATGATGTCTATGGTCCCAGACGTACTGTAGTCCTGAAGGAAAATGAAGTTGAGCGGAAGTGCGTAGGAGGGCACAGTCAGGCTACCGATTTCCAGTCTCACACGCCGCATATCATTTCCATATGATATCACCAATGCAAACCAATCAGATTTAATGTATAATAGTGATATTATCATTATTATACCTAAACTGCAAAACCAACAAATACAACAAGAAATTCATTTTTGTTTCAGTGTGTTGAAATGACTACTTCATGTCAAAATATGATCATATTCATATATTATCATATTTGCTGGTGACGTTTAATTACAGCAAAACGTTTTTGTCCCCTTGAAGACCCGTATATAGAAAATTTTTGATGCTTATTATTACGTTAAGCGTTTTTTCTATAAAGGTTTTGTAAGGGAGGAAAACGCTTTTACTGTAATTAAACGTCACCAATGATGAAAAGCGTTGCGTTCATATTCTAGGCTCATCCGCTTTTCTCTGCAAGGTATAGGCTACTTTATTAGTATGATGTTTACTGAGTTTGGTCTGTTAATGTCCCTGTCTTAGTACATTAAGCCACATTTCATACAATAATACGATGCAATAATAATAATAAGATGCATCCCTGGCACAAACAGGTTCATAATGTTGACCATGGCCAAGTGCAGATTCATATCATGAAGACATTTGCTTTGGAATAACCAATAACCAATGTGTAATAACTGTCCTCAATAAGAGCGGGAAAGAGCAAGACAGTAAATAGGGTAATTTTTGATTTCATGTTGTCATAAGGTTGACAAAGCACATGAGTGGCCTTAATATGAAGTCAGTATAAGTGGTTCAGTTAATGATGGAGAAATACTGGCACGTCCTGTTCCTCTATTCCTCAGTTTCTCTTTCTGACGTCCCTGTTTTGGAGTAGTGCAAATACTGAACTGTTTGTTGTATTAGAGTGATTTGTATTGAGTTGCTTCCCTCTTCTGGATTGTTTGAGTAATGCAGTGATGTTTCCTAAAATCTGACCTGCAAGAAGCACGTGGATCATTTTAAACAAGATAATGCTTGTTTACTGGCTGATCTAGATGCCCTTCAAAATGCTGTTTTTCATACGTTTTCTATGGCACATTATCCAAAATAACTTAATCAGTAAAGTGATTCAGATCAGTCTGTTACCTGTACTGTTGTGGCAATTACTTGAACTTTTTTTTAGTGTCTTTTTTTTTAGTCCACAGTATTTTCACCAAAATTCTATCAATTCTATTACTATAAAATAACAAATACAGAACCATGTGTGTTTGTATGTTGTTGTAAAATAAAAGTTTTAACATATCGTTAACAAAGCTATTCATTAATATTAATGCAGTAAACAAAGGTGTTAGACTCTTTTTTTACTTTAATTTGGTAGTACATTTATTACAGTAATGTTAGTGTTCTTGTCTGTGTCTTTTATTTTAAAATGTTCCCTAAATGTTTCATTAAAATTTGCATGAATTAAAGATATATTACAAATTAACATGACGCATTGGCCCTATATAGACCATTTCACAAGATGTAAACAACACTGGTCCAGAAGCACTTCCTGTTTCAGTTTTTTAACACTACATAAAAGCTGGGATAAAATACAATCAACAGAACATTTAAAACTGAATCAAAAAGTTAAACAAACATCTTTAAGATGTTTTCTTTACATGTGAAATAAAGAAAACAGTTACAAACTGAAACAGGAAGTGCTTCTGGACCAGTGTTGTTTACATCTTGTGAAATGGTCTATACAGTACTTTTGTGTTAAAAAAAGTAAGAAAAAACCTTCAAAGTCAGAAATCCAGATGTATTACAATAATGCAAATTATATTTTCTTAATTTGTTTTGTAGCTCACAATGAAATTTCTCACAAATGCAATGCAACACATTGGATAGATACGCAATGTTTTATAAGAAATGTATATCTGTCTTACGATGTCCATAAATGTCCACCGCTCCATAAATCTCTCAGCGCGGGTCATTGATTCAAAGCCTGTTGCTCCGTCAGCGTCAAGGCCATGACATTGACTCAATGCGGACTTCAAACCAAAAATTCATAATCAACAACACATGTTTGTTTAACATCTCAAAATATTGTTAAGCTTTGCATAGTTACAGTAGTGGCATGTTTCTTTGCCTTGAGTGATACATTATTATCATAAAACGATGAGCTTGATCAACCATGTATGAACCATGTGCTTGGTGACTGTGTTTGGTCCTTGTGTCTTATGACTGCCATTTCTGCGTCATTAACTTTCTTGTCCTTTATGGATGGACTTTTGACTTGCTTGAAATTATGACTCATCTTTGATTTCTATTGTGCCTTTTGGATATATAAAACTAAACAATATCAAAATCATCTAGTCTGTGGGATGTCTGAACAGCTAGTTAACTAGTTCCTCTTAAATGGTTAGTTCATCCAAAAATGAAAATTGTCATCACTTACTCAGCCTCATGTCATTTTATAGGTTTTTGATGACTTTGGCTCACTGTTGAGGTGTCACTGCGCAGACTATTTTTTAAAAATGCTTTTCAAATGTTAAATGCATTTCTAAGATAACTCCCAAGATGCTGTAGTTAAAATCTGGAACAATTTGTAATTTTTCACCACACACTATTATATCAGGAAGGCTGTCCTTCCTCCTTTTAATTTTAAAACACATACAGAGAGTTTTCTAAACATGTTAAACAACACTGAGTAAACCAATCTGAAATTGTGGACATTGCGACACCTAATTTTTGTGCCACTTTGTGTTCATTTGTTTTACCATGTACATAAATCACAGTGTCATCTGAATACATTTGAAATATGCTAGTGCTGTCAAACGATTAAAATATTTAATCGCGATTAATCACATTAATGTCATAGTTAACTCGCGATTAATCGCACCTTTTTATCTATTCTAAATGTCTTTTGATTTCTTTTTGTTACAATATTTTTTTTTCTCATTTTAATGCTCTTATCAACATGGAAAAGTGGATTGGCTTGTTTAGTGCAAATGTTTTTTTTTTATTATTATTATTGAAAATAACATTGGAATAGTGTTCAATTTCACACTAACATACAAATAATCTCTCACACAATGTAACACTGTCTATCAATAAAAGGGTGAAAAAAATACTGATGAGGTCCTGATATTGATGAGGGGGTGGATAATTCGCATCATCTGTGTGTGTGTGTGTTTGTGTGTGTTTGCTTGACCATCATCAAGTGGTGTTTCAGACTGGACGTGCTGCGATGATCATAGCTCAGTCCACAACGACAAAACACACAGATCACTTGGTCTTGTCAATGGGACAATTTGGCAACTTTTTAAAAGTAAACTTTCCATTCAGAATCTTTGGGCATCCATTTCGGCGTCTCGCGCTCGTCATCCACTCAAAACGTAGCGTTACTATTTGGCCGGCTCGCAAACCGAAACGAGTGTGTGCGCGGCACAAAACGTTCTCGCGCTGCGCTCTGAACCCATTCATTTCAATGGCTTGTGCCGCGCGAGGACGTTTTGTTGCTTCTTCGACCAAAGTGCAAGTGGATCTAGACCGTAAACAAAACAACAGGCACGCCTCAAACACACGTTTCGGCTTGTGAGCCGGCTTTGAGTGGATGACGAGCGCGAGACACCAAAATGGATCAGGACGCATGGCGCGTCCTGTTGCAAAAGCATGTGAAAAAAACGACAAAGTTTGCTAGGACAAAAAGACCGTTAATCGTGCAATAAAAATGGGTTTGCGTTAACGCCGTTAATAACGTGTTAAACTGACAGCTCTAAAATATGCACATCTGGACAAACATCACTCAGGTTAATCAATCAAATACAAACTAAAATGTATGGGCCCTAATACAGACCCCTGAGGTACCCCAGTAAAACAATTTCTCAATCTCTAGCTTTTTATGCACTGTTGAACTGATTCTTAAACGCCTCTGATTGGCCACGGCAGTAAATGTATGTGGGGGAAGTGAATGAACTCTCTTCTACTCTCTTTCACCATCTTCTCCGAGTGTGTGCGTTTGTGTGTGTGCACTTGGATGGGTGAAACTCAGAGCACAAATTCCGGGTATGGGACACCACCATACTCGGCTACATGTCACGTCATATTGTTTTTAAAATGAACCGATATAGTACATCAGAGAGGATATACCGCTCGGCTCCAGCGTATTCTCAGTCATGCTCATCATGTGATAAGCACACCGAGTGTGGATAACGCAGATGCAGGAAAGCCTGCGGTAATGCTTCATCCTTATGCTTGGAGAGACACTGCAGATTAGCACAGACTCTGGCAACCGGCAGCGACTCGCAAGCTCCACGCCACCCGTCTCAAATCCACCATCCCAGACGCCATAGCGGCACAGCAGGGGAGCGCTTCCCGTTCCCGCCGCCGAAACCTCAGTTCCTCTGCGGACCCCGAGAGCGCAGGCTTAAACAGATCCCACCACTGGATACCAGCTTCGGTTATTTGTCTGCTTCCTCATGACAATGACAGGCTGTAATCCAGAGCTGTCCTGATAGGCGCTGAAGATCAATACTGAGGGGCTTGAATGCTCTCATACTCATGTGTCATCACGTTCCACATCAACACAGCGAGTAAATGAGATTGACACGATGAGACGGGTCTGTTTGCACCTTGAGTGACGGCTGTCACGTAACACGTGAGATTATGATGACATTATGGTGTCCTCTTCTTGTGGAGTGTCACGACTGCCACTTTTTGAGTGAGTTTAATCAGCTGTGGACAGGAGTGTGTGGGGACAGACTTGACCCCATGTTGCTGGCATTACCCACAATGCACTGCCACTGATGATTACTACCATCGTCCATTAGTCTGAATCTTAACCCACTTGTCTCTGTGTGTATCACCCTACAGGGACACATGTAACTGTCTGTGAATGCACTGATGATATGGTGTCAGAAGGGTCTTAGTGAACCAGGAGCTCTTTAGACATTTTTAGACGAAAACCCAATTACAAATTAGATGAATTAGGAGTGCATGTCTAAAAGGAAAACAATATTCAGTTGATAACGGTAATTCAACTCTATTTTGAGTTTCTGTATTGGTTTCTTGGATAGTTTAGGCCTATCATGGACAGATGACTCATATTCCTCATTTTCTTTTCTTACCTTATTAGATCATGTACGTATAATCTACTGTAATAATTATGTGTCAAGATCATACATTTTAATCAATAAATTCACTTAAAGGTATTCTATGGAGTTTTTAGCGGCCTCTAGCGGTGATGTTTCAGAATGCAACAAAAGCGAGCTTTTGCTTGTGTGTGTGCTAGATTTCAAGATCCTTTTGCGTCATATAGAATGCTATATGACAAAACGGTACTATACTACGCACATGGCACCCGTTATCGTTAATATAACACGCGCTGTGATGGGTAAGTTTAGGTGTGGGGTAGGGTAGAGTAGTCTCATATTAAGCTAAAGGATTTATGACGACTTGGGTTCGCGTGAATATTAACGATAAAGGGTGCCATGTGCGTAGTATAGCGCCGTTTTGTCATATAGCATTCTATGTGATGCTAAAGGATGAGAACGGGCTGGTATTCACAACCGGCCACACGGAGACTTTCAACGCAACGGCAAAAGCATCACTTAACATGCTGGAAACTAATGTAAACTCCCAAAGCAGTTACAAAAATAGCCTACTTTTGTCAGCCTGACGTTGAACTAATGCTCTGTGCTCGTACCATGATAATGTTACAATAAACTGCGTTTAGCCGACATGTGATCTATTCGTGTATCTTTCACAATCAGCAATGTCAACATAGGTGAATGTATAATAATATGATAACGAAAACGGTTAGTGAACTAAACTGAACAGTTTCAGTCTATCAGTAAGATCGTAGGAAGTAACATTACTCTAGTGAACGTGTCTGGAAATGTGTAAGTTATAAACAATATGATAGTAGTGGGATGAGTGATGTTGTAAGTTACATCTAGGGATGGGTATCGTTAAGGTTTTATCGGTATTACTACTCTTACCGATACCGCTTATCGATCCGGTACTTTAACGGTATTCTTATCGGTTCTTTTTGGTGTTTTTTTTTTTTTTTTTAGAATTAAGAACATAATTAAACCCTATATTTTGAAATGTAAAATAGAAAAAGCAAAACGAAGAAAAATATATTTTTGTTATGCAGCAATGTGCAGGCTTTTTTGTTTTATATACAAAAAAGGACACATAAGAAAAAAAAAACAAGTAAAAACACAAGAATAAAATCAATCAAAGATACAAATTATATACAAAAGTGCTTTAATTTCAGGAAGGTGTACTAACATATCTTTTCAGGTAATTGTTTCTGTCTGAAAAGAAATCTAATTTAGTAATCAAATATAAAATAGCACGGTATAGTTTATCATAGATAGATTAATGCTTATTAAATCTAAAGTTACTTATTCAAAAGCTGTGAGTGATTTTCTCTGCCTTTTGTTGTTTGATTTGCATTAATGGCTGAATCGTCAGCAGGTTTAGGCTATTAGACTGCTGCCCCTTTAAGACCGAGAGTAGGCTTGCCGCGATAGACGGTGTTGACGGTGTTACCGGTTTTAAGCCCCATCACCGGTGACATCACTTTCCCACCGTGACACCGCGATGTCTTGACTTTTTTTTTTAAAGTATTCGTTTTTGCTAAAATATTTATTTGAATTAATTAAAAATAATAATTTTCAATTATTTAGTTCTGAAGAGAGCATTATAATTAAAAATGAACTGCGCAACGCGTGCCGTCACGTCACAGATCAGCAAGCATCAGGATTCCATTTAGCACGTGTGGAGACGAGAACGAGTCAAATTACAGAAAAGCAAGATAATGGCGGAAGATTTGGTGTCAAAACGCAATGCAAAAGCGCCTGTTTGGCAATATTTTGGCCAATATATATTAATGTTAATAAATGCCAATTTATAGTGTTTTTTTTAGAGTGCTGTCATTTATGTAGGCTATGGTCCTTTTTAAAGTTTTTATTTTATATTCGTCTCTTTTTATTTGGTTTTATCTTATTTAAACTTTGTTTAATTTATTTAGGCCTATTTTGTTTTCTTATTCGTTAATAAACGTTTTATTTTTTTTTTGGGCCCACAGTTTGCCGATTTTCACTTTTTTCAGCCTATGCATGGGGTTATTTTTATTCGTTCGTTATGCTAATAAAAGTTCTGTCAATATTTTATTCGTTTATTATTATAATAAAGGGCTGTCTAAATAAAAGTTTATTGTCAGCGAGTTGTTTTTTTTTTCTTCTCCATTCCAGCAATTGACGCTGAATTGCAATTGACGCTTATTTCGAAAGTGAAAGTATGTCATTTATGTAGGCTAAGGTCCGTTTTGAAGTTTTTATTTTATATTCGTCTCTTTTTAATTGGTTTTATCTCATTTAAACTTTGTGTAATTTATTTAGGCCTATTTTATTTTCTTATTCGTTAATAAACGTTTTATGGTTCTTATTTGTTTGGGCCCACATTTTGCCGATTTTCACTTTTTTCAGCCTATGCATGGGGTTATTTTTATTCGTTCGTTATGCTAATAAAAGTCTATAGCCTAAATAAAAGTTTTATTATCAGCGAGTTGTTTTTTTTGTCCATTCAAGCAATTGACGCTTATTTCGAAAGTGAAAGTATAACGCGCACGCATTTAAAAGCTATTTAACCCCCCCGCCCTGCCCTCCACGGTGACACCGGGATTACCGGTGTTGTCACACGTCGATTAACCGGTGGGAAATTTTCCTCACCGCGGCAACCCTAACCGAGAGCAAATCTAATCGGTAACCGGTAACTGAAGCACCATCAATTTCTCCCTATTATTTACGTCCATTTAAGACATAATTGTGTTTAAGTGAATAAACTGTGTTTAAGCGAATCTCAGAGCTGGTCATTTTGACATTTGTATGTATATTTGATAGTTAAGGAGGACACACGAAGCCCATAGGCTACTTTTCTTGTCTCGTTGCAGTCCGTTTCGGAGCGCGCACTGCCTTGTGAACAGGCTCTTGCGCAGGCTTTTGTGTTTTTAATAGCCATTTTTTGATCTTGCAACAGTAGAAGACAGCATTTTGCAACAATCGCCGATCGTGCTGATTCTGACGGTACGTTTGGGTACAGCGCTCCGCAGTGCTGTGAAGTAAAGGAAGTTAAGCTGGACAGATCATGTGTCTTGTTTTTTAACGGTTTTATCTCAAATATCTTCTTTTTATAATCTTTGGAAGCCGAAATACTAGGGGTGTAACGGTACACAAAAATCACGGTTCGGTACGTACCTCGGTTTTAAAGTCACGGTTCGGTACGTTTTCGATACAGCAAAAAGAAAGAAATGCCAGAGAAATTTCCTATTTGTTTAAATAAAAAATATTTTTAAATAAGTGTGAGTTCCTAGATCTTGAAACTTTCAGGTTTATAAATAGGGGTCATCTTTGAAGGATGAACAAATAATGTTTTTGGTCATCACATTAAAAATAACTTTTAAATATTTATTTATATAATATTTGAATTTTGAAGTGCTGGAAAAAGATGTGTGAAGTACAAAGCATTTCACCATTCCAGCCAAACTGGTTCCAGTTAGTGTTACTACAGTATATTAAATCCATGGTGAATGTTGCTGGTCTGTGGACGTAAAGTATTACTAGTTCATTCACGGCACAATGTTTCTCCTGGTTTCCATGACAGCGCTGTTTGATCTAATAGAGATCTACGGTTAATAACGGAGAAATGCGAATGCTTCTCACTAGATCTCGCAGCGATGTTATTACCTCAGTGGAGAATTCAAATGTTTTCTTTACCGGATATCTTAGCGCTGTGTTGCGTGATTGAGATCAGCTCGCGCTGCACAGATGTTGCTGGTCCGAACTGATAAACGATCCGTGAAGCACATAACGAGTAGCGCAGTTTCGTTCTGCTTTCATTACGCTTGCCATTTGATGTTGCGCAACGTTGTGTTGGCCGCGTCAGCACGAATTTTGTCGGCAGGAAAAATGGTCCAAGCAATCGTTCGGTTTGTATGCGTACCGAACCGGAAGCCTCGAACCGAAACGGTTCAATACGAATACATGTACCGTTACACCCCTATATTAGAATAATATCCCACATCTAAAGTGTAACCACGTTGAATGTTTAGTTCTGTCCTCATTGTCACTCATTAAGCAGGGCTGTCGTGTTGCGCGTGCTGTGGCTTTGCGTGAGAGATCGCTCTCTCTCTTCTCTCTCTCTCTCTGCTGAACTGCGAATTTCAACTTGCATCACAGACAAATGGTTTAATTAAAATATAGTTTATATATAGAAAAGGCTGGCGATATAAACAAGTTCAAGATAACGTCTTTATAGGAATGATAAATAATTTCTCCAGTACCGACAGCAGAACCGATAACGTCCGAGCTTATCGCTACAGCGGTCTTTCAAAATTCAGCACCGGGGCCCGTTTAATACCGGGTTTCGGTACCCATCCCTAGTTACATCCTAAAGCACCGACTTTATATTGTCCTGGAACATTCTTTTGTTTCCATTTGATGTTTCATGTAGTTTACCTTGCTATTTCACTAGAGTTTACTAATATGTTGTTCTAATATGTTGCCGATGTTGATCCGCGCAGATTCACGTTTTGCCTGACGAGCTTCAGCAGATAAAACTTTTTTGTTGTTTTTTATATTTTTGTGGTGGAGTTTGTGTTGGAGTCTGTGTTGTGCTGGAGGCAGGATGTTTTGGGGAGTTATCAGACTCCGTGTCGTCAGCTGAAGTGCCGTTGGTCGCATGTTGAAATCAACGGGGTTACTGTGTCCATTTCTTTTACTGTCTATGGGTCGCATAGACTGTAATAAGGATAGAGTGGCTCGGGAAGGCGCATGCACGTCACATCCGAAGGATTTCGCAGGGAAATCCGACCCGGAGACCTCACATATAAATATGAATATTGGCCTTCAGAGGTAATAGCAAAACCCGAAAAGTGGATCATTGTGTAGATTTAAAATCTTCGTTTCCCCTTGTTATTTAATTTAATGAAAAGACACCAGTCATTCTGCCAATATATGTTATTTATTTTACCAATTTATATAAGACATAAGGGAGAGAGAGTGACAATGGACCAGCAAAGATCGTCCTTGTTGCTTCTCTGTATTTTTCCCTCTCTCTCCCAAACAAAGAACTTACACAGTACATATAGCTGTTCCAGAGAAAACATCTGCTCTCAATCAATCATTGAAATGTATATTCTGCTCCACGGAAAGAAACATAATACACTCAACTTCCCCCCAAAGTCCCCAAACTCTAAAAGTCTTCCACACACAGTATTCAGAAAAGTTTGATTCATAAAAATGTAGATTATAAAAGATTATGAATGATATATGAAAAGTATAAAAAATGTATATGAAAAGTGTAAATCACATGCATAATACTAATGATTATAATTATTAATAAAAACAATAAAAAAACTAAAAACAACATTAAATGATGAGATTGTGAATCTTCAATTGCAATGTGTGATTACAACCCCTTCAAACACAGGCAATAAAAAAAAGGATTAATTTTATAAGAAAAGTTACATATAGGACCTTTAATATAATGAGACACTAAAGGCTGTTTCCAATCAGTGAAATCAGTATCAACAAAAACATCTAAAGGAGCATTTAGATTTGAAGTAACCTTGAGATTTTTCAAAATATTTCGAATATTGAAATATGATTTATTTATTATTTTCAACTGTACTTTCCAGTAGATGGGTCCTTGAGCTATTTATTCAACTGATTATTTTATAAATGCTGATTTATTCAGGATCAAAACACCACTGTTTGTTGTTCGGAGACACACAACAGTTCTGTTACGACATTGTTAGGAATTATTATCATTGGCAAAATAGAGTAAAAACAATACAATTTTGTGTTTAAATTGCATAATACATTTTTAAACAAGTAATACATCACATTTGTAGATTCTTTGGAAAAACAGGAAAAAGAAACTCATACAGGGTCATTTTTGTCATAATATCTTCAATTTTGTGGTAAATTTAACTGTTACACAATGAAATTGTGAGGCATTTTTTTATTTTTATTTTTTTGATATTTAGTGACATTTTTGATAATGTTAGCAGCCACATTGACAAAACAACAATAACTATATTATTGTAAACGGTACATATTCCTCAACCATACTGGGTGAAATGACATGAACGTAATGTAATCGAGAAGTTTGCTTTATTTCTCTGAGATCATTCTTTGTGTTTTGGCCTGGTGGACAATAAACCATAATCTTACATTAAAGACATCTCGGAATATCATAGAAATGTGGCATGGGATTTTACCAGTTCATTATTATTGGGTGAAGAAAATCACACAAATTGAGGGTATTAGTTTAATGTGTTCACTCACTGTGTGCTCTCTTTTTCCCGACAGAAAATTCTTCAACTTCTACCTGAGAAAATCAACAGTCGATGGCAGTTTCACAGTATAGGTAAGTGCTGTTCAGAGAGACCATGTTACACTGACGTGGTTCATGCCAAAGGTTTAGCTGTTGAAATTGAAAAATTGCTTACAGTATCACTATTTCTTTGTGCGTAATTATTTATGAGTCGTGTGTAAGAGTTCTGGTGTTAAAGCAGGTTCAGGAGAGAGTCAGTGTAACCTGGTTTAATACTTTCTCAGAGAAAATAATTAGCTACAGAGAGAGTGAGAGCAGGAGGTTAATAAATGAGAAATGCAAATGAGAGGCTTCATTTGAAATGCAAATTACTGAATTAAATTATGCGTCTCGTGGTTTCAGTCTTCCGTACAGGAAGACCCTCAAAGGAGTCAATAACCTCAATTAGAGCCCTTCACGTAGGGACAGACAGACCGAGGGAATTTATTGATCCCCGAGGGAAATTCAAGCAAAAATGAAGGCAACAGTTTCTAGGTTTATCATTTTTGATTTCATTTATACGTATGTGTTGTTATTTTCTTTCACTCGTAACCCTCTGTGTGTTATGAAATATCAAAACATAAGCTAGTTGTTGCGCACCGTATCTGATCCACCACTGTGTAACTGAGGAGTCACAACATTACAAACTTTGATTTATAGCAAAAAATGTATGTGAAACTAAGCCAAAAAGACAAAGGTATAAGACTGTGTAACTAACAGCTTCAATGAGGGAAAGGACAACAATCCCATGAAGCTTTGCATACTACATACTCAAATTTAAAATGATAGAGAAATATACATGAATGATTTAAAAATGATGATCGTGTATATAGGAACATATAGAAATGTATACAATATATTGTGCATCCCTATCTGAAACGCTTATACACGGGTGCCAGTTCATTTGTTATTAATAATATTTTGGCTTGTGTCTGTTAACTATTTTTTTAAAGTAAAAGCTCTAGAGTATTGAGTATTTTTGATAGCTATATTGTGATATGTACCATTACTATGATAAATCACTCATATTGTGATATATACTATTACCATTATATAATATTATTCATATTGTGATATATACCATTACCATTATATAATATTATTCATATTGTGATATATACCATTACCATTATATAATATTATTCATATTGTGATAAATACCATTACCATGATATAATATTACTCATATTGTGATATATACCATCACCATGATATAATATTACTCATATTGTGATATACACACCATCACCATCATATAATATTACTCATATTGTATTGTGATATACACCATTACCATGATATATTACTTATATTATGATATATACCATTACCATGATATAATATTACTCATATTGTGATATACACCATTACCATGATATAATGTTACTCATATTGTGATAAATACTATTACCATTACAGGCCCTTCTCAAAATATTAGCATATTGTGATAAAAGTTAATTATTTTCCATAATGTAATGATAAAAATTAAACTTTCATGTATTTTAGATTCATTGCACACCAATTGAAATAATTCAGGTCTTTTATTGTTTTAATACTGATGATTTTGGCATACAGCTCATGAAAACCTCATATTCCTATTTCAAAAAATTAGCATATAATAATAATAATAATAATTCATTACATTTATATAGCGCTTTTCTCTGCACTTAAAGCGCTTTACATAGAGGGGGGGGATCTCCTCAACCACCACCAGTGTGCAGCATCCACCTGGATGATGCGACGGCAGCCATAGTGCGCCAGAACGCTCACCACACACCAGCTTACTGGTGGAGAGGAGACAGTGATGAAGCCAATTGGTATATGGGGATGATTAGGAGGCCATGATGGACAGAGGCCACTGGGCAAATTTGGCCAGGATGACGGGGTTACACCCCTACTCTTTCGAAAGACATCCTGGGATTTTTAATGACCACAGAGAGTCAGGACCTCGGTTTAACGTCTCATCCGAAGGACGGTGCTCTTTGACAGTATAGAATCCCCATTACTATACTGGGGCATTAGGACCCACACAGACCACAGGGTGAGCACCCCCTGCTGGCCTCACTAACACCTCTTCCAGCAGTAACCTGGCTTTCTCAGAAGGTCTCCCATCCAGGTACTAACCAGGCTCAGCCCTGCTTAGCTTCAGTGGGCAACCAGTCTTGGGCTACAGGGTGATATAAATTATATCATGAAATATCATGAAAAGGTTCTCTAAACGAGCTATTAACCTAATCATCTGAATCAACTAATTAACTCTAAACACCTGCAAAAGATTCCTGAGGCTTTTAAAAACTCCCACCCTGTTTCATTACTCAAAACCGCAATCATAAGACTGCCGACCTGACTGCTGTCCAGAAGGCCATCATTGATACCCTCGAGCAAGAGGGTAAGACACAGAAAGACATTTCTGAACAAATAGGCTGTTCCCAGAGTGCTGTATCAAGGCACCTCAGTGGGAAGGAAAAAGTGCGGCAAAAAACGCTGCACAACGTGAAGAGTTGACCCGACCCTGAGGAAGATTGCGGAGAAGGACCGATTCCAGACCTTGGGGGACCTGCGGAAGCAGTGGACTAACTCTGGAGAAGAAACATCCAGAGCCACCGTGCACAGGCGTGTGCAGGAAATGGGCTACAGGTGCCGCATTCCCCAGGTCAAGCCACTTTTGAACCAGAAGCGCCTGACCTGGGCTACAGAGAAGCAGCACTGGACTGTTGCATGTCATTCAGAAATCAAGGTGCCAGAGTCTGGAGGAAGACTGGGGAGAAGGAAATGCCAAAATGCCTGAAGTCCAGTGTCAAGTACCCACAGTCAGTGATGGTCTGGGGTGCTGGTGTTGGTCCACTGTGTTTTATCAAGGGCAGGGTCAATGCAGCTAGCTATCAGGAGATTTTGGAGCACTTCAGCACGACCTGGCACCTGCTCACAGTGCCAAAACCACTAGTAAATGGTTTACTGACCATGGTATTACTGTGCACAATCGGCCTGCCAACTCTCCTGACCTGAACCCCATAGAGAATCAGTGGGATATTGTGAAGAGAAAGTTGAGAGACGCAAGTCCCAACACTCGAGATGAGCTTAAGGCCGCTATCGAAGCATCCTGGGTCTCCATAACACCTCAGCAGTGCCACAGGCTGATTGCCTCCATGCCACGCCGCATTGAAGCAGTCATTTCTGCAAAAGGATTCCTGACCAAATATTGAGTGCATAACTGAACATAATTATTTGAAGGTTTTTTTTTTTTGTATTAAAAACACTTCTTTTATTGGTCGGATGAAATATGCTAATTTTTTGAGATAGGAATTTGGGGTTTTCATGAGCTGTATGCCAAAATCATCAGTATTAAAACAATAAAAGACCTGAAATATTTCAGTTGGTGTGCAATGAATCGAAAACATATGAAAGTTTAATTTGTATCATTACATTATGGAAAATAATGAATTTTATCACAATATGCTATTTTTTTAGAAGGACCTGTATGTAATATTACTCATATTGTGATATATACCATTACCATTATATAGTATTACTCATATTGTGATATTTACTATTACCATGATTAGTGATGCACCGATGTGAAAATTTGTGGCCGATACCGATAACCGATATTAACATTGCTGTTATGGCCGATACCGATATTTACCGATATCGATATCCCTGTATAGAAAACACATAACGAGGATTAGGGCTGCACGATATTGGTAAAAAATGACATTGTGATATTTTATTTTTCTGCGATATATATTGTGATGTAAAAAAAATTTCACCAGATTACTTGAATTGCTCTTTTTGGAAAGAATGAATCATTCTAGAATGACTGGGGTAGTTTTGTCATGGAGTAAATCCGCAGAAATTAATATTAATAGAATGTTAACAAAATATGTTAACATTCTATTAATCTATTAACCTTACACTTTACAATAAGGTTTCATTTATTAAAGTGTACATTTAATGTACACTTTAATAAATGGAACCTTATTGTAAAGTGTTTCCGTTTAAGTCTCTTGAGCTCAGTGTCGAACAGATCAGTTGTTTTAACCATTCATTAAAGTGAATCGGTTCAAAGGAGTCATTAGTTCGCGAATTGGACGTGTCATTAACGGAACCACGGCACACGTTGTGTGATATCCAGGCAGTTTAGAACATCGCACGAGATTTGTCTCGACCTATTTTTACAGTCTATGGTCTCGACAGTCGACACAGAAAACATTTCATCAACACGATAGATTTTTTTTTTTTTGGTTTATTGAAAGTGTGGTTTCACAATTCACAACCAGTAGTTCAGAAGAAAAAAACTTCGGTCTTCCGACCTTTTACCATCGTGTATTCTCAAAGATATTCAGTCAACTCAATTCATAAACATGCGCGAGGGCGAGGGGGAGAAAGACATTTTGAAGACGGCGCGCGTGACCGGTGCTTTCACTCTTGTTCCCTCCGTTAAACAAGCGAAAGACATTTTGAAGACGGCGCGCGGGACCGGTGCTTTCACTCGCGTTGCCTCAGTTGAACAAGCGCAGCAGTCACTCATCTACATCACTTACCGGTCAAATATGGCTTTGGCGGGACAAAAATACGCATTAGGAAGGCTGGCAGAAAACAGCTCACCAGTTCCAGTCTTCGTGCGCTTGATGTTTAAACGCACTTGCGCTTTTAATACGCGTGCAAAAACAAACATCCCCGCCCCCACGCACGTCAAATACACAGGGAATGATCATCGGCCTGTTCACATCGGCCCTATTTTGACATCGGAACGATACCGATGTGTAAAAAATTGACCAAATCGGCCGATGTTATATCGGCGGCCGATATATCGTGCACCACTAACCATGATATAAATTACTCATACTGCACCATGATAGAGGCCTAAGACCTCCATCATGAGAGGGTGTCAGCCTCCAAATTTCTTCATCATAGTCAATGTTAATATTTTTCATTGCTTTTGGGGTTGTGCATCATAAGACTACAGATTTCTGCATTGTAATGATCAAGTCTGTTACTGATATGTCTGTTTCTATTATAGGGTCTATACTCAAAAAACTTTTGCACACTGGAAACTCTTTCAAGGTATGTCAATTTATGAATCAGAAGACCTCCAAAATGATTAGAAGAACTCTTCTGCTGATGTGTAACCAGAGGAAACGGTTTATGTCTGTGTGCAGATCCGCTGTGACGGCATGCGTCTGTTCCTGCTCTGGCTAGAAGCTCTGCAGAGCAACTGTGCAGAAGAGCAGCTTCTCATTTTCGCCTGCCTGATCCCAGGATTCCCTGCTGTTGCCTCATCCAGAGGACCCTGCACACTGGACACCATCATTTACAACCCCTTTTCCAACCCGCCTGACGGTAACAGACATACACACACATTGACGTACAAAACTAATGTTGGACCCACTTTATTTTAAGTGTCTTTAACTATATACGGTAACACTTTATTTAACAGTGTTCTTGTTGCATATGTTACATGTACGTACCATAGTAATAACAGTAAATTATGCATAATTGCATGCAACTAACCCTCAAACAAATCCTAATCCTACCCTAATCCTATAGTAAGTGCATGTTGTTAATTATTATAACTCAGTACTTAAATGTATAATTACATTATAGCAATGACACCTTAAAATAAAGTGTAACCCTAAATACTAACATTTAAATTAATCATTTGATTTTGATATATATATATACCTGCATGTAATTACACTGTTGACCATTGACTTACACCTTAAATCCATTCCTCCAAACCTGTCCCTAACTCGTATCCCACTTCAAAAACAGCCAGTGTTTTTGTTTACACTTTATTTGTCAATTGTACATTGTAATTGGACAAATAAGTACTGTGTAATATTATTACCAACATGTAATTATAGTAAGGGTTTAGTTTAGGGTTAGTTGTTTGTAATCATGCAACATTTATTGTGATTTATATTGTATATATCAAGGACACTAACATAAAGTGTTACCGTGTTTTGCAATACGACATGAACACAACTAATACGTTTTACCTAACTTTTTTTGTTGACGTAGGTTCATTGCAGTTAAAGACACCTAATATAAAGTGGGATCTAATGTTTTAATCCTAGTCTCTAGGCAATCTGCATAAAATCCACTTTCATCTTAACACGTAGAGCTCTTGTTGTTTTACATGATGTTTAGGTATACTGAAAAAAATAATATGCTTTATCTAATCAATACAATTGTGGCAACATATTACAAGCAATATGTATGTATGTATGTATGTATGTACAAAATAGAATTAATTAGAATATTAATTTGATTAACTATTACTCAATTCTAATTTGTTCAATTTAATAAATAATATTGCTTGTAATCTGTTGCCACAATTTTATTGATTAGATAAAGCATATTCATTTTTACAGTGTATGGCATAATCTGAAATCAGCAATATCACTAATAATACACTGTTGTGTTGATACAAATAAATAATTCAGAAAATAGACCAGTAATCTCTGATTAGAGGAAAGTATAGACTACATTAGTAAGAACTAAGGCTGTGTTATTCAATGAAAATCCATTCGATTTTGGTTTCCAACTATAATGAAAACAGGATAACCGAGGGGAAATGATTATTGTACCCCTGATAAAGATCAAATTTAATATCCAAATCAGCATGTTAAGTTGTTAAACTGCTATTGTGATATTAAACAGTGTTATTAAAAACGCATGAAGCTGCAAAAAGAGACACTATTCCCCAGACGGCTTTCTGTGTGCAGACGCCAAGTATAAGCAAAGTATATAATGGACTTCAGATACATGAATAAACGGTAAAATAGCCTACACACAAACATGTCGAAATCCCGTAAACACAGTCGGTTATGTCTTACGTTAATGTAAACAGTTGAGAAAGAAAACACATTTGTCAACAGATCCAGTGACTGCAGGAAAACACAACAGATCCAGTGACTGCAGCCCAATGTTACTGCTTCAGTCTGTCATTACTGTTAATCAAATAACAAAAGACAAAGATAAAATCACTCACTGCTCTTGAATAAATAGCTTTTGTAGTTTTAATAAGGATTCATCTATATTTAATGTAAGCAGTTATTTTACATTGGACTACTTTATTCAATTTCAATTTATTTGTCGGTTTTGTTAGTTATTGGTTTCTTTGTTTCTTATTGTATCGCTGACTGTTTATTTGTCTAATATAATATGTTTTTAGGATCTTGTATTTGGCTATATTAGTCAAACTAGTAATATTTTTTTTGCTTAAGTATTGATAATTGTCAAATTTCACTCATATCTAAAATGACTCATGCAAAAAGACTTTGATTATATAGCCCACCAATTATCGTGTTAAATAATCGTGTTTTCAATATTGACCAAAATAATTGTGATTATGATTTAAACACTATCAGGTTGTGAAAGTGATTAGTGAGCAGATGATTTTACCTATTCGATTGATCATATTTAACATTCTTGGGTTGACGAACATGCCAACGTTTTTTTTTTTTTTTCCTGATAGCATTGGAAAGAGAACTTAAAATGCTGTGTAGTTTTCGGTAAGACGTCATTTGGAACTGTATTTTTTAGGGCTGGGTATTGACACAGATTTCACAATCGATTCGATTGTAATTCGATTTCGATTACGATTCGATTCAATATTGATTATTTTGGATATCAGTTACAATAAATGGCATTTTTTCTCAAGGGAATCAAATCTCCAGTCTTAACTAATGCTGTAAACTTTGGGAGTCTAGTTGTAGCCTACTAGGCTTCATTAGCCTAATATGAAGGTAATAATGAACTGTTTTGTAGCTATACAAACACTTAAATTACACTTTTATTTATTTTTATAATAAGATGATTATATGAAATATAAACATTTAAATGGTGGCTGTCATAAAAACTTGCCAGATTTATTCAAATATGCATTAAATATTGAAGAACATTAAGATTATAATGCATACTGTATGTATGTTGTATATATTTAGCAAAATGCTCCTCTCTAGAGTTATTTTTTTCTAGCTGACTAACGAGTTTATGTGGGTTTTCTGAGGTAAATATGACGATACATGACATTGATTACAAGCTGTTTAACTGACGTCTTTCCACGGTTGAAACGCTGATTGAGCGAATCAATGTGACATGATACGGATTTCGATAAGTTGTACTCTATCTAACACATTTTCAGATGCTCATTCACGTTTATTTCGCGCTGTAACTGGTATCATTAAGCTGGAAGAGAGATCAGCGCTGCTGCTACAAAGAATATTGCGATTTTTTTTTTGGATGCACGCAGCCGCAATACAATGTTCCATTCATTGTCTTGATGGACCAGAAGTGTTAAAATCCTTGTTTCCGGCTTTTGGCCTACACAAATATTTAATTCCTGCAGCACTCTGTTTCGGATGGTCCATGTAAATCTTCAGTATTGGTAGGGTAGTGGCTGATGGGTATGACAACATAAGGTTTGAATTTCGCAGGACTTTCAGTGTTTATTTCGAGATGCTTGTACTCTTGTACTCCTTTAAGCTCTTGGACAAATCTGCCGAACTCAAAGCGAAGTAGCTGAAGTAGCCAATAACCCTGATATTTTTTTCTGTGCTCACAACTTTGTCCTTCATTCATTTCATCCCTCAACATTTACAGCACATCTACTATGTTTCTGTCTGGGAATGTGATTTTTTTAATGGCAGCCATTAATGCTCTTTGTGGCACAAAGGCACTTTAAATCTAGTATTAGAGCGTAATAATCAAATGGCGACACCGAATCCTCAGAAAAGCAGGTCAGAGTATGTTAAATGCTGAAAGGAATGATTTCCCTTGATGTTTTCTCTCGGAAAAGATTTTATTGATGCCCTTGAACTGGTAATGACCCCATTCATTTCAAAGCGCTGCGAATGTGTTCATATGTATTTGAAATCGGTGAATCCTTTCTGTCTGTGCTGACGTGCTTTATGTCTGAATAGATTTCATTAGTGAAACCCAAGCTATTCACGCTGAAGGCTGTTCAGCCCTCTGAAATGACAAAGGCAGTAGTGACAACCTAAAAAACAATCCATGTGAGAAAAATAAGCTGGATGCAATCTTGCAAAAAGTCATGAAAGAGTTATGGATTTACAAAAATAATAATTATTAAAATAATTGTCTCATTTGTTTTTACTTAAAAGGTGAGGAGTGCAATTTTTTGGGTGTCAACCCTTCATATAAGTGTAGTTTAGAAATTCAGCTTTTTAAAGGTTCAATATGCAAGATTGTTTCGCCACCAGGGGTCACTAACCTCTTACAATAACAAAGGCGTATATTGATGACGTATATTCGGCGTTAAGCTGAATTATGGATCTTGTCGTCAAGCTGATGGATCTTTTATGGATGAGTGAATAGACTGATGTTTTTAAACTTGACTGTGGTGTGAAGCAAGGCGCGATTGCTAGACGTATACCTGCGTCACACGCAATGCGAGTCCCGCGGATATAAAGGAATAAGGACATGTAATTCTACCGAACTACACGCTGAATTACTCACACAGGTCAGTTTATTAGAGGAATTAAACTTGAGGTAACGCAGCCCTGCTTCACTTGCTCTAGCAGTTTCACTATCACACTAAACGGCATTTGTGTGTGTTGAATGTTGTTAGTTACCGGTAGGTTGTTTGTTGGCTGTATGAGACATTAGAGAATAACATACAGATCATATTCTAACTTTTCATCATGTTGAATTATATAACATTGATTCGTTTTTTTATACATTGATTTGCTCACCTGTTTGCTCAAGTAACATACAACACTCGCGTCTCTGTCAAGTGGAAGTTAGTCGCAGACGTGGAGCTCTCGGCATCTGGAAAGATGTTGATCTTCATTTTAGTCCTCTTTTTGTCTCAAAGTCTGCTTGCCATGGTCCATAATGTTTGAACAATACCCTGCTAGGGATGCTCACGCTATTGAGCACGCATAACAGGCATAATAGACCCAGTTGTCCACGAATGTCGCCATGGTTACTATAATTGCAGTACGAGGTCAAACCTGGCGGAAACCGGGGGTAACGTGGATATGACGTCATTGACTGGCGACTCCTCACCCCTGCTCACACGCCCCGTTTCCTTGGTTAAAAAACGTAATTTTCTCACGATTTACAAATAGTTGGAAACATTTGGGATATTTTAAGTAATCAAACAAAATATATAACATTGGCTTAGTGGTTTTTGGATATTTTACTGCAAAAATCCTGCGTATTGTACCTTTAATGCAACTCTTAAAGGATTAGTTCACTTTTGAAAAAACTTTTTCAAAAAAAAAAAATTTACTCACCCCCATGTTATCCAAGATGTCCATGTCTTTCTTTCCTCAGTCGAAAAGAAATTTAGGTTTTTAATGAAAACATTCCAGGATTTTTCTCCATATAATGGACTTCAATGGGAACCGGATGGTTCAAGGTCCAAAAGACAGTGTTAATAACAGTTTCAGATGCAGCTTCAAATGTCTTTAAACGACACCAGACGATGAATAAGGGTCTTATCATGCGAAACGATCGGTTATTTCAAAACTTATTCCAAAAATGTAACTTTTCTAAGGACAAATGCTAGCCTTGCTATATTCTCTGAGGCGCGTTTGTAACGTCACGTAATACGTAATTACGTTCAAAAGGTCACGGGCGACGTAGCCGGAATTACAGAATCAAAATCGTCCGACATCGTTGTTTTTCCTTTTAATTCCTTTTTTTGTAAACGGTGTTTGAGCTAGTTTGCACGTTCAACCTATGCGTTCAACTTGTAAACACTGACTCTGTACTTTCGGCTACGTCGCCCGTGACCTTTTGAACGTCATTACGTAATACGTGACGTTGCAAATGCGCCTCACAGAATAGAGCAAGGCTAGCATTTGTCCTTAGAAAAGTTACATTTTTGGAATAAGTTTTGAAATAACCGATCGTTTCGCATGATAAGACCCTTATTCATCGTCTGATATCGTTTAAAGACATTTGAAGCTGCATCTGAAACTGTTATGAACCGTCTTTTGGATCTTGAACCATCCGGTTCCCATTGAAGTCCATTATATGAAGAAAAATCCTGGAATGTTTTCATCAAAAACCTAAATTTCTTTTCGACTGAGGAAAGAAAGACATGGACATCTTGGATGACATGGGGGTGAGTAAATTATAAGCAAAAGTTTTTTCAAAAGTGAACTAATCCTTTAACGAGTCCTGAGCAGTCTATCCAAAATGGAGTGTAGCACCCCGTACAGGCGCCGCCTAGCTAAGGAAAACATAATAATCATATTTTTCAAAACTACTGCCTTGATCAACACAAATGTGAAAGCTTAAAGTTTGCTGATAAATACATTTATAATTATAACATAATGTGTCTAAAACATCATACAACTCAGATATTCATGTTTCAAATGTCATTTGAAAGGTCGCATGGAATAGAATACAACAAGCATAATTGTTTTGGGCTTTTTTACTAAACTTAAGCGAGCAAGACCCATATGCAAATAATATACAGAAGCGGCATTTATATCACAGTATCAAAAGTCGCAGAGTTGTGAGTCTATACTTTTGTGTATGTCAAAAATGCCTCAGAGCTTCAATGGTCCAAATGCTTTCTGTATCCCAGTTTATTGTGCAGATAAAGTGTGAGCCATTTGTTCATTTAGACTCTCAAAGATAATAGTTAAGCATGCACACCATAACAGACTGTGTGGTGCTGACAAAGCACACTCTGAACTTCTGGCTCTACCGGTGATGTGAATATTCTGTCTCTGCAGGATTACCTGTTGTTAGAGGGGGTAGGAGCATCAGTAGTGTTATTTGCTGAGGTATCGCTTTTTTATATGCATTTTTCTTCTTTTTTTTTCATTCTCAGCTTTCATTACAGTAGATCATTTCTGAGCATATTGCGCTTTTCCAAAGGAGGGGCTTCAAAGAGACAAGAACTAAACAGACTGGGAAGAGAGGAGCTGTGTCTATGTCAAATATGGGAAAAATGTGTTTTTATTGAACATCCAAGCATGAAAACCTTTTCTAGTAAAGCCCAAAAACAAAATCAAGACTTTGTAAAAGACAACATCATGGCCTCTTTAAGATTAGGATTTGAAGATTCATCCAAGTTTGTTATATTGTGCAGCTTGTTGAGAGGTGGAGAACATACGATTTTCAAATTGATCAAAAAACCCCATAGACTTGCATTGAAATATATAGAGCAGTGGTTCTCAAGCAGGGGCCGCGGCCCATTATGGGGCCTCTTCAAGCTTCAAGATGGCTTAAAATGATTAAAAATAAGCTAAAAATGGGTTGTAAAATAAGGAAAATAGCTAAAAACTATAAAACTGACATTTGTTTCCTCAACAACTGTAATTTGTATTTAAGAACCAGGATTCTCATGCCCTTGAACCTGGATATATAAGTGCATTTTAATTAAGTGTAATTTAGGGGCCTTTCACACCTACCTTGTGTGGTCCGGAATTTCTGACTTTTCATTTAGGTCCGAATCAAAATTATAGGTGTGAAACCTCCCCCGGACCACGGTCCGGACCAAACAGTTTAAATTTAGTCAGACAAAAAGAGGTAGCCTCAGTCCGGATCAAACAGAAAAAATGTTTTGTTTGTTTCTAGTGTGAAAGCATTTCTGTATGGTTCGGACTTTCAGACCTTTTACAGGAAGTTCTGGTGGTTCCCAAAAAGCGGGGGGGAAAAAAATGGGTAGCACATGGGGAGAGGAGGAGACGAGGTTTTTAATTACAGTATGACCTGATGACGTAATAAGAAGTTGCAGTAAAATGTTCACACGACGAGGACGTTCATTTGAACTAGCGAATTTGAACTAGCCTTGTGTATAGTTGGTGTTGCAGGTAATTGTGCCATAAAAATAACAATATAGTTGCAACGATATGCGTCTGTTCGTTCATGTTGTCAAAGTTACCCGCCGAATTGACAACACGCAGACGTCAGACAAACGTCCACTAACTAAACCGATCAATGTCAAGATGCAGCCCACATAGATGATGACGCAAGGATGTCAGTGCGTAAAGTTCTTTAGTGTGCTCGCATAATTGCAGTGTGAAACCAAACCAAAACTTTCTGAAAGTAAAATAATTATCAAAACATGAACTTTGATTCGGACGTTCAAGTGTGAAAACGCCCTTATAGACCTGGAAAACTCATGGAAATTATTTAATTCATATTAACTTTTCTAGTTATGTCAAGCTAAATAATATTCTGTTCAGTAAAAACTGTTTTAAGTAAATAATATTTGTAAAAAAAAAAAACAACAACAAAAAAGCTCTTTACATTGATCATTCATGTAAATTATTCGGTCATAAATAGTGTATATGCTAAAGAAATAAACTGTACAATGCAAACAAATAAAATGATAACAAAAATGGTGAAATGAGCAGCTTTAAAATCTTTTTGGCTAATAAATTACACAGATGTTTTTAAATAATCATACTCTGTGTTTGTAGCCAAGATTGTGCCGGAGGAGATCACCCCACTGGTGCCTGCGGTTCCCGGAGAGAAGGTGGCAGACGACCACACCTGTTCTGTGCTTCAGATTGTGCTCAAGTTCATGGTTCTCCAGGTGAGATAGAGCTGCTCACTTCAGTGTTTAGTCTGATATCTGCATGTTTCTCATAGCCGTGATGCAATCTAAATCCCTGCTATTTGTTTTCACCCCACAGGCATCCAGCTTGGACTGGAAAAACAAAGAGAACCAGGACACAGGCTTCAGATTTCTCTTTTCCCTGTTCAAGAAGTACTACCTGCCTCATCTCTTCCCTTCTTTCACAAAACACACCAACCTCTACAAGCCACAATTAGGTGCGTTTGAGACACGAAACGTTTCACTGTAAATCTGATTTTAGCAGCTCACATTTTCATTAATTGTTCATCAAGAACTAGCCAATAGATAATATCACATATTATCTCATATTAATAACAATAGTTTTTACACATTCTATCCCTACAAATTTAAAGGGGCTATACGTAGAAATCAGAAACCCTTGTTGTTATCGACACTAGTGGCTATCGAGTGAACTGCAGCCAGTGACTTTTTGCTCTCATGACGCTGGTCATGTGTGTGATGCGTAGGGATGGGAATCGAAAACCGGTTCCACACGAGAACCGGTTCTAAATTTTACGATCCATCGATATTGTATGCCCTCGACGTTAACGAGTCCTCTTATCGATGCTCCTGCTCTGAGTCAACCAGCATGTTCATGTGGAGCATTCGGAGATTTGTTTTTCCTGAATTATACCTGGGTGTGAAGTGCTAAAATAGGCCTACGTAGGGCTGTAGTCAAGACCACCTTTGTCGAGTCCAAGACAAGTCCAAGACCAGGACTAGTCGATTCCAAAGAGGTTCGAGTCCAAGACAAGACCGAGTCAAAAAAGGTTCGAGTCCGAGTCAAGACCGAGTCCAGGACAGGAAAAAAAAAGTCTTCAGGGCCTGAATTTCGTTTTTGCCAAACAAAATTATTACATTTATCTTGCCTAAATGTTTGCACTCATTGCATTTTTACAATGGGGTAATGTTGTTAAGAATTTACACAACACAAGGCTTGATTTAAATTGTTCAGTTAAATTGAAAAAATGTGCACAAATAAATACAATAAAGATACAAATAAAGACAAATAAAGAGAAACGTTTTTGAATAGGTCTAACACTAGTATTCATAGATTGAATAAAATAATCAAATGGAAAATAACTCTGGATAGTATTTTAGTCCTAAATAAATTAAACACATAGGCTATTAATCCTGATTCCTTTAACTTAAAGCTCTGTTTTGTTGTTTATACGACAAAATCAATGACCGACACATATGGTTGCTGTCACTTTAAGAGCCAGTGCACGGATCCTGTGTTCATTATACTGGCGTGCGTTTTATGCTTATTGAAGACAAATCTGACTATGTTAAGAGTATACTCACAAAGACCGAAATTGACACAGTTTTGAGTGTTAAAGCAATATAGCTAATCCATGAAAAATTACTTTTGTTACTGGGCAGCTGTTCTTGAGGCGGATTTTCTATGAATGTGCGCAAAGTCATCCCAGAGAGCGCGCGAGGACTGACAGTTTAACATTTCTTGAATGTTAAACTGGTAAGACTTAAAAAGACGTGCAAATGGCAAGCTTTATTCACAATGCACTGCTGGCCCGATTGTGCAAGTGAATATTCCGTCATGTCCCAACTCCTGAACGCGAGTGTGTATTATCGCAGCAGCGCTTGATGCTTGCCTTCCACAACACATTTTGAGAGAAGAGAAGAAGTGGCACCGCCGAACACTCACGATGTTTGTGAAATTGCATCTGGCAGATAGTTATTAAAACAATGATTTGATTTTATAATCTGCGTGGATTACAGTTGTGGGAATATCCCGCATTATAAATGGGAGACCTGCGGGAATGATTAGAATTGTGTGCAACACCCAGGATTTTTAAGTAACGTTAGCTAGTAACTATAGTAACAGAGAAGACGCGCTCCTTTGTAGTGAGCACTTGATCGGTTAATTTTGGCATTTTCTAAGTTAACGTTACCCTGATAGGCTTGCCTAATAAATGAACACACATTCAAAAGTGTTGGACTCGGTCAAGACTGAAAACCAAATTTGGCAAGACTAGTGGCCGAGACTGAGACAAGTCCGAGACCATAGAAAAACGGTCTCGAGTCCGGACTCGAGTCCAAGACCGGACTCGAGTACTACAGCCCTAGGCCTACGTTGCCTTATCTTCTCTGAAAAGCGTTCTGCACATTCAGCTGACAAACCAAACTTCAAATAAACGGAAAAAAAAAAAAAAAACGATCCAAAAGATGAAATGTTTTCTGTGATGACACACAGTTGTGGGATGTCTCAACCACCGGGATAATCACACAACGCGCACACGGCCGATAATGACGCATTCAATCAATTCGCGAACTAATGACTCATTTGAACAGATTCGTTTTAGTGAATGGTTAAAACAACTGAACTGATCTTCCAACACTGAACTCATGAGACGTTTAATCGGTGTATAATTAATCGTAACACTTTTCAATAAGGTTCCATTTTTTATATAAATTATATCAAAAGTACAGTTTGCTTAGTCAAGCGTAAGGTTTAAAACAAATAAAACCAATTGTTTTCCCCCCAAAAAAGCATAGGCCTATGACTACTTTTTCCCACACAGTGCTATCAGGAATCGATAAGAGAATCGTTAAAGAATCGGATCAATAAGCAGAATCGTTAGTGGCATTGATATTGATAAAATCTTATCAATTCCCATCCCTAGTGATGTGTGTGACGTACAACAGAGCAACCCTACGCTGTCACTCTACGTGAACTTAAAGATTGAGCCACTGTACTCTATTTTAATGATGTCTTTAATAACTTTTCTGGGCCTGTCAGTTTCAATCCCTTAGAAGCCTATGGAGGAGTGAGACTGCTCTCAGATTTAATCAAAAATATCTTAATTCAGGGCTGCCAACTCTCACGCATTGTTTTTGCGTGCATGATACACACTTTATGGCGTTTAATACGCACGTTTACAGTGCACATCATATGCAAGCAAAAACTTTTTTTTTGCAAATAAATGGCACAAGAAATAAAATTCCTGCTATAGACACTCACTTTCATGAGAGCGTGTTGTATGTTCCCACCAGTCCTGAGATCTCGCTGCGCGTTCGTCCATCTGTGCAAGAAGACCCCTTTAAAAATGCGCAATGTTTCAGATCTATGTCAAGAGTGTAGAATGCACCTGCAAATTTTTTTTCTGGTATTATTTCATAATCGAGGATTTCTTATGTGAAATACTGTCTAAAAATCTCATCACGCCCCTAGTCATTTCAGTACTGTCTAACTTTCAAAAAAGTATGCTTTTAAAGAAACATTTTTATAAAAGCGTACACCAAACTTCCAGATATGCTCTGGTTAAGCTGGTTATTATGAGAAGTGTTCACATATTTTCGGTTCATTGTCAGATTGTCTAGGCAGTTTACTGGAAACACTGTTGTTATTCCTTATCTTTAGTTATAATTTCCCCTCTCTGTCTCTCAGATCTTCCCATTCACAGACCAAAGCCCCTCTACATCCAAGTGATGCGCAACAGCGAGAGTACATACTGCACTAGGGATCAGTACCTGGCTCCCCGTGTGGCCTTCATCACGTGGCTTGTGAACTTCTTCCTGGAGAAGAAGTATGTGAACTCGGCCACGAGCAGCTCTAAGAATGGAGGAGAGGTCCTTCCTAAGATTATCCAGGTGGGAGGAAGTTTGATAACCAAAAACCATATGGATTTCCATCATCTACTGTACGCTGCCTCACTGTCTACTGGCTTACGTGGACAGATATCATTCTCCCTCAAATGAAATCTCATTTTCCTAAAGTTAACCTTTTTTGGCACCTTCATTATAGATATAATTCAGCCTAAATTCTGTCATCATTTACTCACGCCCTTGATTTAAAAACACAAAAGCAGAATTTTTACGCTGTTCTTTTCCACACCACTTGCTGTCAAGCTGCAAAAATAAAATAAAAAATAAAGTAAAAAAGCACCAAAAACAAATGCCATTAATATTGAATTTGTTTTGAGTGGCAAACTATCGAATGCTTAAGAATACAAAACAATTTGACAAAATGTATAATATGACATGCTGTGTTACATAGCTTCACGACCAGGGTTCGGGATTGTTTGATTGCTAGCGACTCCAAATCTGCTGTAGCAAATTAGCTGAAGGGAAATATGAACAATTAATTAAAACTCATAATTAATTATGCGTATTTGTGTCAGGTATTATTATTAACTTGATGTAGCAGAATCAGTACCTCAATCAACTAACATGGTCGTCCAGCGAGCGCTTTGTTTTAATCTCTTAATTCTGAAAATAATAATAATTAAAACTGCAAGCAGCATTTAGCGGTGTTCAAGCAGTTCAGGCCTTTAAGCACAAAAGCATCAAAAGGCATAAAGTTTTATGTAGCAAGCATTTAACCACTGAGATCATAGATGGAATAGACCATGTTTTAGCATGATTTACCATGGTAAACCACATTTCAGCGTGATTTTCATTATTTACCATGTTCCAGTATGATTTACCATGATTCTAGCATGATTTACCATAGTTTTGTGCTTGAACACCTAATAAGAATGAGACGTTTTTGACGGTTATAGCGCCACCAAATGTAAAATTTCAACTTTTTTACGATAATTATTGATTCGACATACCTTTTTTTTGGCCTCAAATGCAAATCCGAGATATACATCTTGTCCGTCTTGAGCCAGGGATTACAGTGGTGTAAAAACATTGAAGCTAAGTCAAACGGTCTAGGAGTTATGAGCAATATAGTACTTTTGGTTGCTGTAGCGCCACCTATGGGCCAATCGGGCTCATACTCTGATAGGTTCTCCTCAATTTGAGTCTCTAGGTCTCTAGGCCTTACGGTTTGGGCTGCACGATGCATTTTAGGGGATTTTTTTTTCTTTCTAGCAAATACAATAGGTTTTCAGCACTTCGTGCTTGAACACCTAATAATTATCGGGGGCGAGGGAAATAACATTCTTAATGTACAGTACTATTCAGGGCATGTAGCCAAAATCTGCATGATTAGGGAGCATGAACAACTTTACATGACTTTTATTAAGTAGACTAAACACTCAGTTTAATCTGACACACACATACACACACAGTTGAGTTTAGCAAGGGAAAGAGAGCTGAAGCAGAATACATGAAAGCAAAACGTTACAGCATTGTTTCAAATTGAGCAGATCAACAGCCTTGAACAAACCATCAGATTAGTTCTAACAAAGGGGTAAGGATACTTAAGGATACTTGCATGTCTCGCACATTTTGTCTTGATGTAATTTGTTGAGGCTTCAGTTGATCTTTCCTGATGTTTTCTTGATGAGAGGGAACCTGTTGGAGTCAGAGGATCTTTAGTCAATAGAAAGACGCAGCCTGGCACAAACTTAGAAGACTTCTAGCTCAGCATCATCTGAGATTTCAGTGATCGACGGTCTTTCGGAAGATTTCGGAAAAGCCCCGTTCACACTACACGCGACTTTGTCGCTGCAGGTCGCCAGTGGCTGCGCTGGAGGGCGCTCCCGCTACTGGTTGCCTAGTAATGTTTGTGAGTGACATTCACGGATGTTGCTCTATGTTAGACAACTAATACGTTTTCTTGCCGCTACAAACAAACATTTTGTAAGGAAAAGTCTAAATATAAATGGAATCAGTACATAAAATGCATAATATTAAAAATGAACGAGAAACAGTGAGTTCTCTTTGCCATCGCGGCTTTTTAACTGCAGCAAACGGGCAAATACCGGTCTATCTGGGTTCCCGAAACCATTCAGTCACGGGGTCAGTGCGGTGAACACCACTGTATGTACACAGAAATATAATAAATTATAGGGCAGTTTCTGACTGCTAAAATGAGCTTCTCGTTCAACTTGCCTCGGTCAGACTCCGCACTGAAGAGTGACGCGCTCCACTGACTTCACTCCTATTGGTTGTCGCTCCCGAAAGTCGCTCTTCATTTGCATAACGTTAAACAGATCTCAACTTTATCGTGTCGCCAGACACGCCCCACCGGTCGCCGTCGCCGGAAATCGCGCGCTCCTCATTGAAATGATGGTATCGTGTCACTTTGTCGCTTGTAGTGTGAACGGGGCTGAAGTGTGTGAGCCAATAAGAAGTTGTTTTTTTAGAGGGAAACTTTACGACCCCTTTGACTTCCATAGTAGTACATATGTATTTTTATTTTTAATACTATGGACGTCAATGGGATCCATCAGTATCTTCTTTTGTGTTCAACAGAAGAAAGAACTTCATACAGGGTTGGAACTACTGAGTAAATGATGACAGAAATTCATGGGTGAATTATCCCAAGTATCTGATTCTAGAATCCCCGACTCATAACCTTTGTACAAACTTGTGACAGTAACCAAAAGGGTGACGTGTTGGCCAATTCCTAGTCAATGGTGACAGATTAAATATTTTGTTATATTTATTTACTTACATTTAAAGCTACACTGTGTGATTTTTACCCCCATCTAGCGGTGAAAAGGTATATGAACATCCAGTGAATATTAGTTTCTGTTCCTCTCAATTCCGATTTCGTTTGGCCAATGTAGTCCAAGATTAACATGGCTTCCAGTTCGACCTCGTCCATGAGTGTTAACTCAAACGTAAACGCGAAAGGCGAAGCTTGAGTTAACGGGTATGTCCCTCTTTGGCTAATGTACTTTCAAGATGGAGGGGCAACATGGCGACCGACATTAGAACCCCTTACCCGTATTTATTTTCAATGGCATATTATACACTCACGAGAATACTTTATTACTTGAACCAAGTAAATATACATTAATGAGCACATATATTTTTGAAAGAACTAAGTGTTTTTAGCTAAGAATAAACTAAAAGAGTTTTTTTCCCAATTGAGTTTAAACACTCATGTTTTACACTGATTGCAGGGGATCTCTTAGTAATTCTTAATATAGTGTGTATCAATAGTTGAATGTGAGTAAGATCTCTGTTGCGTGTGTATTGGTGTTCAGACTGTGACTGCGGGCGGCATCAGTCAGGAGAAGAGCGCAGACTCCGAGTCCAACGGTCCTGTGGAGCAGGAGAAGAACCACTCGAACAGCAGCACGCTCTCTGATCGCAGGGGCAGCAACTCCAGTGTGTGTAGCATCGAGGAGGAGCATCGAGGCGTCTACGACATGGTGCAGTCCATCCTGCTCTCCACACGGGACAATGTCAATTTCGTCAACGAGGTCTTCCATCAGGTCAGAGACTGTGTGACACCTTATGTCGGCACGGTTTTAGACGCATTCTTCCACTTGGTTAGAGATACAGTGACCCCAAAAACTATTTAGACACTTGTCTATGGCTGGATATCATCCACTGCCTCACAGTACACATGTATCATGTTGTGACATATCACAAAGCATCATATTCATATCATATTCGAATTAAATGTTAACATTTAAATTAGGGCTGCACGTTTTCAAGTTTTTCATTAACCGTTAACTGAGGCCCTTATCGGTTAATACTCGGTTAACCATGTGCGCGCTGCAACCTCAAAATACAGAGTTAATTTTTAACACCTTTAATAACTGGTTGGACCCCATTTGAAACAAAATTAATTTATAGAAATAAAACGCAGTGGTAAGTTCAGAGCAGTTAAAGTAGGCGCGTTTCCATCACCCTTCAAACTGAAATTGCCCATTGAAAATACGCACATTGGCAACACGTCCATTTCGCAAAAACTCCGTGTCCGCAAATAATAATAATCATCATCATTATTGTAACATTTTATTAGGCTGCATATTATGTAGAAGACGCTTTTATCCAAAAATAATCCTGCATATCCAGTGTGTGTGCTTAATGTGGAGGCTGCGAGACGCCCATGTGAACACTTGCAGTTTCATTGCATTTCTTTCAGTGGAAACAACTTAAAATACTCTTTCATTTCTGGTCATACAGAAAATAATAAAACATTATTCGCAAATACATTTATTTGCGTAAACTCACAATAACAAGAAAACGTTGTGCTTTAACAAACAGGCGCGCTTCATGATCTCCGTGAACTGGAGCGCGAGAACTGAAACAGCCGCATTCGAATTTGTTCGTTTTAAATTGGACATTTAAAGCTTTTGCTTTAAATGTCCAATTTAAAACGAACAAATTCGAATCGAAAGCCAATATCTTCTGACTATGTAATTATGTAGTCAGCTAATTATGTATTTCTCTCTAAAGGTGCATCCGGGGATGGAGATTTGTTTTTAGCAGAAACTGATTTAGAAAACAATAGTTTATTAATAAACAATTAATGCCTCGTTATTTTATGTTATTTTATTATCAGACACATTTATTATATCTTATAAATCACCTATAAATCCCCTTTCTGTAGGCTGTGGTTACGGCTCTTCTCATTCAGCACTGCGGGGGAAAATCATTTCCAGGTTCTAATCTGGCCTCAGAAAACCAGTAAAATCTTTTTTTTTTTTCCATATTCATTTGTCAAATATTTTAAATGTTTAAAGGGGCAAAAAATCTAACAAATATCTGAAAATTCGTCGATATATAGCCTATATATTTTTGCGCAGCATTTGACGTAGTCCTACAGTTCAAATGAACATTTTGGTGTTCAACTGCGTTTTACAAAATACAACAACCGTTCATTTTTCGTTTTGCAATTAGGCCTACGGATTAAATAAGGGGAAACGAATGAACACAAAAGTACACTGACCGGACATATACGAGGCAGAGTTCTTTTTTTAAAATTCATAAAAGATACAAGGAATAGCCTACTAGACAAAACCTCAAAGAAATGCCACAATCAAGACCGCGGAGCAGAAATGAGGGAGAAACACAGAAACTCTGTGACTTTCCCTGCCATTAATGCTCGGATGACACACCACGTCTCCTTCCATAAATAATAATAATGTCTAGTGCGGTGGCTGTGATATACCAACGTCCGTTGCCATTATTTTTGGAATGGCTTATCGCGAAAGGAAAAAAAAATGTTTTAGTCGCATAACACCGTTAATAGAAACACTGTCATTTCGCAATATTTTTTTATCGACAATCAGAAAAAAAAACCTCAAAAGTTTTGTGCAAATATGTATTGACGCCACTTAACCGAGCAAAAAGGTTTCACTCGGTTGTGCAATTTTAAACGGTTAATCGGTTAACCGGTTAACCATGGACACCCCTAATTTAAATGTAATTAAAAGTCCAAATTTAATACAAATATATATGACATTTCTAGAGGAAAAACAAAGGCTAGTAATTTTAAAATTTCTCTCAGTAACCACAGGTGAAGTTCATCACATTTGCTATGAAAACTGTCCAATCACTAAGTCATTTACTGTAGTCTTCATATTATCAATGGTGTTTTATCAATTAAATTTGATGCAATTGTAAAAACTTTGATTCAAGGTGTCTTTGTAACAGTACATGCGAGTACATGTACTTACTATGGGGGGTTAGGGTTTGGTTGAGGGTTAGTTGGATGTAATTACACATAAGTTAACCCCATGTAACATATGTACGTAATATAACATGTAACACTGTAAAATAGTGTTCCTTTTTTTTGTTAGTGTAACAACTTTTATGCTTTTTATTATTAAAAAGAAGTGTCCATATTTTCGAGGTACTGTATATAATGAAATTTTTTAATTAATTGTGTAATTAATCACTAATTGTTTATTTGTTCCCCAAACTGTAAAGTAGCCTGTTCAGATGCTCTGTCTTTTGCTGCCACCTTGTGGCCAGAATCTGTTAGTCATCATGTTAAAATGCTTGTTTAAGTAGATTTACTCGATTTATTTGTTTAGTAACATTTTCTTGTGAATGACAATAAATAATTGCTATTCTACTAGAGTCACATACAAAAGTTTTTACGAATTTTAGCCAGAAAGCACATATGTGTTACAGACCAGGGGTTTTCAATGTAAGACAAACAGCATTTAAACTTATTGACTTTCCTGTTTCATTCTTCCTTTTAGTTTGGTCATGAGATTAATTGAGAGCTTTTGTTTTTTTTTTACAATAAAAATGTATATATATAATAATAATAATAATAATAATAATAATAATGCAACTCTGCTTGAAGTTTTATGAAAAAATGTTTAACAATTTTTAATAACTTTAAGAAATATATTTGATTTTCTGTTGTTATTTAATTAAATTAAAAATATATCCTAAAAGCCCATTATTTCATTTTGGAAACATCTATAAATGTACAACATGTTGTGGAGTCCTTGGTATCAGAAAGTTTGCAAGTCCCACAAAGCACGTTACAATTGTGTTTGCATCATCTTTGTGTGTGTCACTGCATAGGCTTTCCTGCTGCCGTCCTGTGAAGCCTCAGCCACTCGCAAGGTGATCAAAGTCTACAGGAAGTGGATTCTTCAGGATAAACCCACATTCATGTCTGAGCCTGAGACGACAAGCCAGGAGGAAGATGGAGAGGAAGAACAGCTGGTCTCCGAGACGGACAATGTGCTTGTGGAGGCACGGTTACACACACACACACACACACACACACAAGCACACGATATGGTTCATGCTGATGGATAAAGTTGATCGCTCTTACCTGTCCTGTATCAAACCTTCAGGTGCTGGAGCCTCATGGGCACAAGCGATCGTCCAGCTGGGGGCGCACATACTCCTTCAGCAGCGCCATCAGCAGAGGCTGTCTGACTGAAGAACAGAACCAGGACGTCAAGGCTGGGGTCCAGTCCACTCTGCAGGTGCTCACACACACTCTCATGTGTGATTGACTGTTGTGCTTCAGGCAGATGTTAGAGGTGTTAAATGCTGTTGCATGTTGTCTGCAGATACCGAATGTACACTACTGGTCAAAAGTTAGGATTATTTATTTTTTATGATTTTGAAAGAAGTCTCTTATGCTCACAAATGCTGCATTTATTGGATCAAAAATACAGCAAAAACAGGAATATTGTGAAATATTATTACAATATAAAAAGTTTTCTACTTGGGAAACTTTTGAAATTTAATTTATTAGTGTGATTAAATGTATATTTTCAGGATCATCACTGCAGTCACATGATCCTTCTGAAATCACTCTAATATGATGATTTGCTGCTCAAGAAACTTTTCTGATTATTATCAGTTGAAAACGGTTGTGCTGCTTCATAATTTTGTAGAAGCCGGGATACACTACCATTCAAAACTTTAGGGTGAGTAAGATTTAGAAAAAAAAGAAAGAAATAAAAATAAATTCTTTTGTTCAGCAAGGTCACATTCATTTTATAAAGGGTGGAAGTAAATACATTTATAATGTTAGAATTTATTCATATTCATCATAAATGCTACGCTATAATATGCTAATAAATTCTATTTACAACAAATACCTTTTTATTCATTAACCCTTGTGCTGCATTAGATTTTTAACACCGTTGAGTGCATTAAGGACCAAAAATGGCCACATATTAAACATTGCCTAAAATATTATATATTATTATTATTTTCCACTTTTACCAAGTTAAATCTTTTAACCAGCATCAGTCCTCATCATAACTACCAAAAATGTATTCAATTTCAGGATTTTAACCCTTTAATTACCAGTTTTGTTTGCGAAACCATCGATTTGTATAAGAGGAAAAAACACAAAAATTCAATTATTTTCAATAAACTAAATGCAAAGAGAAAACTTTAGATTTGGATTATCACAGTCCCACTTTGCAAAAAATCCCACTTGGCGCGTTAGAGACCAAAAATGGCCACCTATTAAACATTGCCTATTGCCTAAAATAAGGTGCATTTCCACCCATAGGGAATAAATATGTAGTGACTGGCGGATCTGGTGGAATACACTATATAATGCAAATATAATGCTTTTGCTTCAAAATGAAAGGATGTTTGTGCAAAAATCATGTTTCATGTATTACTGACAGCCTCAGATTTAAACAACGTTTTAATGGGTTTCAATGGGCCATTTTTGGTCTTCATGGTGCTGAGTGTTACTATTTGATCTACACAGTGTGTGTTATACATATTTTGCAAAATGGGATCACATTTTTTACATGTATCCAAAAAGTCACAATTTTGCCAAATTTTTAATACCATTTGCATTAAAACAGCCAAAATGGTCAAAGAAATTAAACTGCAAAAGACCAAAAATGTCCGTAATGCAGCATAAGGGTTAAAGAATCCCAAAAAATCCTGTTTCCACAAAAAATATTGATTTAATATTTGAGAACAAATAATAATTTAGTATAACTGATCACCAGATCAGCATATTAGAATGATTTCTGAAGGATCATGCGACACTGAAGACTGGAGTAATGATGCTGAGAATAAAGTACATTTTCAAATATTTTCAAATAGAAAAAAGATTATTTAAAATTTTTATAATATTTCACAATATTACTGTTTTGATAGCCTGGGAAAACCCAGACAACTTTAGATTTGCTCTGAAGAGCTCATTCAAGCCCATTTCCAATCCGTCGAAATCCAGGCACCAATCAGAAATGTTACACGATGACGACAGCGCTGGGATTTTTAAGCACATGTTGTACATTACAAAGATGGATGCCGCCGTCGAACATCACTCTTCGAATGCCGCCGTCGAACATCACACTTCGAATCAGCTATCGCGTCTGTTTTAAGCGATTTGAACGTCTCCTTTTTGTTAAAAAAACGAGCAAAGAACAACACTCGGAGATGTTTCCCTGCCACTCTGCATACGTCATCTCCTTCAACGCTCTGGTTAGTTTTAAGTCTATCCGGGACGTCCGTTGGTGACGCCCCTCTGGAAATGATTTGTCTATGACGCTTTGTCAGACCATTACTAATTTTTAATCAAATAAATGCAGCCTTGGTGAGCAGGAGACTTTATTTTTCAAAAACATAAAGACATATTAATTATTCCAAACTTCTGAGCGGTAGTGTTGTTTGAGAGAGTGAATAGTTTGTTGTGTTCTTAGGTGTTCCTGACCAACTCTGCCAACGTGTTCCTGTTGGAGCCATGTCAGGATGTGCCCAAACTGCTGGAGAACCAGTTGGAGGCGTGCAGAGCGGTGCTCAGCGTCTACCGGCACATTATCATGGAGCAGAACATGAACCGCCAGACCTGGTCAGTCTATGTGGAGCGCAGCTCTGGTTTAATATGCATTCAGAAACATTCAGCATGTTGTGTGTGAAAGCGCTTGACTGAGGCTGTGGGCTGTTTCAGGGAGCAGTTGCTGCAGGTGTTGCTGAGGATCACTGAGGCAGTGATGAAGAGACCACAGGAGAACCAAAGAAAAGACTCGTTCGCTCACAGCCTGGCCAGCATCCTCTTCAAAGTGAGTTCGAGGTTAAAGAATAACTTCAGGCGATTTTCAGCCCGCTTTATATCGTTAGTGTCGGCAGCTAATGTAAATGAACGATGTTTTCTCGTGTATTCGTGTAAATCCAAATGCATTTACCTGTACAGATATTTTTTGCATCATACTGCAGACTTTTGTCTGAAGTACCAGTACTTTGGTATCAAATTGGTATTGAAATGTTAAATATGTGGTGATACCAACATTTCTTCAGTACCGCTTCAAATTTCTTCAATTTTCATTTAGGGGGTATGCTTTATAAAAAAAAAATCAAAAATGAAAAGGTTACACTTTAGTTTAGGGTCTAACGCTTACTATTAACTAGTTTCATTACCTGATTGGTTTCATGGTTTTATAATCACTATGCAGGCTTGTTAGGGGGTTCGAGGTTTCCCCGAGAAAATTTTGGATTTCTCTGAACTAAAGATGTGCATTTTAAGATGTTGTGAAGGCAAAAAAAAAAAAAAAAAACAGCTTTAAAACCATGTCAGTGGGCAGCTGATTATTTTTCTCTCCTCATCAGCATCACACTCTTTTTCTCTTTGTTTTTATCTATCCCTGTCTCTTCCCCTCCTAAAGTTGGCTTTTTTAATTTACTAAAGGCTACAATTTGTATATGTACACACACATTCATTATTAATCCTTTGCCTAACATGATGAAAAAGGCTTTGTTCATGTTTCTTGTCCCCTCACAATGACAGTAGCCTAAACTATTACACTAGGTTACATGTTACATAGGCCTATTTTCAGTTCAAAATGGCAAAATTAGACAAAACTATATTAGTTTGCCTAATATATATTTTTTTGTCATTCGTTTAACATTTATGACCAAAAAAAACTCTCGTGGTGAAGGAATGTCTACTGTTGTAATTTTGAGTGACTCAACAGCGCAATATGCAGTATTATCTTCATTTATTTATTTATTGCTAAATAAAAAAGTGTTGTGCTGTGGTCAGCAGGCACGAAGACGAGTATATGTCCAGTAATAAAAATCGAAACTAAATAGCGCATTGAAGTGGAGTAAACAGAAGATACAATGTCAAAATAAGGGTCCACATAATAAAATAACAGAACATACCCCTGACAGTATGATTTTTATGCCATTATAATATAACAGTTAGTTTTGATCCTCAAATCTCACTTTACTAAACGCTTTCTGCTGATATTTTTATTTTACCACTCGGCATTGCTCGTCTCTCCAGTTACATTGTTACGCCACGAGGTGGCGACAAGGCACTGTCTTTGAGTGAGTCATTAAACTGTTCATTCAACGGAAATGTAAAAAATGCAGATTCAATCAAATATAGATGTAATAAAACAAGCTGTTATTTATTTTATTATTTCATTTTAACTTTGATCTCCACTTTACAAGGCTCAGCAGCATTGCAGTGCATGGGCAACGCGAAACTGATATTCACTTCACTTCATTGAGATCAATTGCATTTTTTCATTGTACTGACCAGAGCTGACGCCATTCATTAGAAATATCCTAACCTTAAATCTTAAAAGGATGATTAAAAAAAGTTCTCTTTCCTTGGTCACGGCAACCTTTTCACGAATATGACTTGATATGAGGGACAGCTTTTTTCACGTGAGCCACTTCCTCTGGCACAATATTTTAATAACATTGTGTAGTGTGTGATGCACCGCAATTTTCAAATCTTGTAGTGTGAGCATGTTTAAGATTTGAGGGAAGAAAATCTGCAAAGATTCTCTTTAAGTGTGAGCTGCAACCAGATTTCAAAATCTGTTAGGATTTTAAAAGTCCTGTAGTGTGAGCCAGGCTTAACAGAACAGTTATTGTAAGGGTACTTGATATTTGTTTTAAACATCTCTCTTTAAACATATTATGGCATTACTACGGCATTTAGTTCATCAAAAGAGTACTGGAAAAAATGTATCAATATAATTTCATAAAATCTCATTATAAAAAAATATTTTCGAAAAGATATGAGTCAGAACAAATGTTTTCAACATTGATAATGATCGGAAATGTTTCTTGAGCAGCAAAACATTATATTAGAGTGATTTCTGAAGGATCATGTGACACTGAAGATTGGAGTAATGATGCTGGAAAAACAGCTTTGATCACAGGAATATAATCGGCTACTTTTATTTTAAAATATATTAAAATAGGACAGTTTTTTTTTTAATGCATTCTTGGTGAGCATAAGAGAATGTTATCAAAAACGGTTCGAAAATCTGAATGGAAATTGAAAACTTTTGTATGCTAGTGTTCACTCACTATTAGCAAGTATACTTCTGATGATCCTGTCGTAAAATCTTGACAGAATCGAATTGAACAATGATTTTCAACATCAAGCTAATGTTCTTTAATTCTAAAATTCCTTAAAGATGTCTTCGTATAGGGTGTACCAAATCTGTACATCTGTAAAATCTTTAAAAGCACAAGACGTGTGTGTGTAAGATTGTTGGAGGTGCTTGTGATGATATAGTTGATGGTGGTTTGGCTGTGACTGTATCTGATGTTTGATTCGTGTGCTGCTGCTGTCATTTGCAGACGATCTTTGTGGCGTGGGTGCGGGCCAACCTGACGGTGTTTATATCCCGTGAGCTGTGGGACGACCTGCTGGCTGTGCTGTCGTCTCTCAGCCACTGGGAGGAGCTGGTGTTCGAGTGGGCCAGCATCATGGACTCTCTCACTGCGGTGCTGGCCCGTTACGTCTACGGCCTCGAACTTCACAACCTGCCGCTCGACAAACTCTCAGAGCAGAAGAAAAAGAAGCAGCGTGGCAGAGGTGTGTGTGTGTGTGTGTGTGTGTAAACTACACAGAGTGTATTTGGGCGGGCTGATGGAGCTAAAATGTAGCTTGAGTTTTGTACTCAAACACCTGTTTTACTCACAAATATTAAACGAAAAACATGCATTAATAATGCATTCATTAGGGCAGTGCATTATATAATAGTCTATAAAGGATATCTTATTTTTATAATCTTATTCAAAATAAGCAAAACTGCATCTTAGCTTGAGGCTGACTACTGTATAGAAAATATATCATGATTTACACACAAATATTAATCAGCACTACTATGAGCAATCATAATAAATTTTTATTGAGCATTAAATCAGCAAATTAGAGTGATTTCCGGAGGATCATGTGACACTGAAGACTTTTGATCACATGAATAAATTACGCTTTACAATATATTCATATAGACATATTGATATATCTATATAGATATAAAACATTTTAAATTGTAATAATATTTCACAATATTACTGACATTTTTGATCAAAAACATTTAAACATTTTAAGTATTCCAAACGTTTGGTCATGTGTGACATGTTAAAGCATATAACATGCGGTGTCCTGCAGTTTGTATGATTACATTTGTCTTCAAACTTAAGATATAATTTAGTTTAAACGTGCTTTTGTGTTTTTTGCAACTCCTAGTGCAATAGTGTTTTTGTTTTGAATTTGGTTTTTTAACACAATGCTGAATGTCATGCAACAACTGTGTGAGACACATCAGACTTCACTTACACACTTTTATGGTTAAATTGCTTCAATTAAAGGCAAGTTAATCTATAATTATTTTGACCATAATTAATGTACTGTCATGCCGCAAAAATAGACGCCATTGCGCAGTGCGTCAGTGCGTGCACATCACAAGTTTTCACTATATTTGACACTGTATTGTATAAAATATATTGATATTAATGTATTTCCTCTAAAATGCCACTGGCTTTCCTTTTGGTCAATGAACTCAATATTTAAAATGGAATGTCTTTTACTCAGATATCATAAAAAGTGAGTTGTGAACACCATTTTTAAGGTAACAAATACAGTTGAATCTGAGTGTGTTGGTAAACCCTACGTTATGAGACACGTACAAAATGTCCACAAAAAGATGGCAGTATCCAAAATTCAAAACAGCTTATTAATATAAAACAGCTTTTTTTTAATATAAAAATGCAGAAAGTTTTCTGTTATTGGTAGGTTTAGGGGAGAGTAAATCCAGCATAAAAATAATTGTTTATGGAATGTCCCTATAAAACATGAAACCCCATCGTGTGTGTGCGTGTTTCAGGAGTGGTGCAGGACTCCCAGAAGTCAGCAGACACCGGGCGGACCTTCTCTTTGAGCTGGAGGACCTCTGAGGAGCAGAGCGGCACTCAGGAGCCCATGAGGATTCGCAGCGCCACCACCACTGGAGCTCCTGCGGTGGAGAAAGCTCGCAACAACGTCAGGCAGAAAGCTTCAGGTCAGAGCTAGCTTCAGGACTCATGAGCGCAGCTGTCGGCACGGTGGTTCATAACGTCTGTTTGCATAATTCCTTGTAGGGTTTTATTCATTTATTTATTTATTCAAATTCTTTTATTGTATCCCAAATTCTGTTTTTGTTTTGTTTTCCGTTTTAATGATAAAAAATAATAATAATTGAATCAAAAAGCATGTCTAATCGATCATGAAAATACAATTTAACAGCATTTTATTAAACATTTTTAGGGCCTTATGAAATTTATTTATATTAAGTGTTATGTCTAAAAATCTTTTTTAATTCTTATAGATTTTGTTTTAATGGTTTAATTAAATTTGAATGATCAATAAGCATGTCAAATCAACATTATAATAGGTTATTAAAGTTTTTTATAATATATAATAATAGGGCACTAATACATTTTCTGTTGGCTTTATTTTTTATTTTATTTATTTATTTTTTTTTGTATTACTATCAAAAACTGTGGCAATTAATTAAAGGTATAAAACATTACATTTAATTTCCCAGTAACAATACAGTTTTATCAACCCTTTAAAGTGTAATTAAATTATTATTATAATTATTCATATTTTGGTAAACAAACAGCCCAACAGAGGTTTACTGTTAAAATTAAAACATGGAAAAACATCTTGATATTCCTTAAAAAGACCTTTTTTTTTAGTTTTGCTAAAATGTAATTATTATTACTAATGACTATGTATATGAATATTATTACTAATGACTTATTACTATGAAAAGTACATTCAACTGGACAATAGTAATATATTTCATTCTGTCTCTAGCTTGATTATTTGTAGATCACAAACATGTGCCGCTCATTCACATAAAATCTCAGAGAGTATGCTGACATAATTAAACAATTTTTTTTTGGAGTTTAATATTCACACACATATCACAATTTGATGAAGTGTACAGCTTTGCTTTTAATAAATGTATACAAAATGTTCCAAATTGCGTGACATTCTGCGTTATACTGTAAATTACATTTGAAATCATATGTACCTAAAGATGACATTGGGCAAGGAGCTTCACTGGGACAGAGGGACATGTTACCACGTAAACAACAAGTTCAGCTGAACCCATGTGATCCAAGTCTAGTTGACACACACACAAACATCAACTAGTCACTTCGAACCATGATTAGAGTTCAACTCTCTCTCAAGCTTGAATTTTCAGTTTCTTTGTCTCGTTACATGGACATTTCCCATTGACTGTCTCCTGGTTTAGAGATGATTGTATTTCTTTATAGTGGAGAGCTTGTTGAGTTTGGAGCAGATGTGTTTGAGACTGAAGGATGCCTCTCACTCACGCCGCCCCCAGAAACATCCTCGATTGTGTGTGCGTGCGCGCACATGAAACGCCGTGGCTTTAAATTCCCTCCTTTTCTTTTGCCTAATTGGATTTCTCCTACATTGTTCTTCAAACGGCCCAGCGTCCTCTCCTGCTCGTAAGGAGAGCCGCCTCATCAAACTGCCTGCCTGTTTTTGATAGTTTCATTAAGAGCGTAATTAATGCTCATTAATATGCATAAATAGGTAACTCAGAGAAAGCGATGTAATCTAGAAAGAAAAGGCAGTAATTAAAGCGCAGCGTAGAGGGAATAATAGAGCCCTCCGCTTTCACGGCTCTTCTCCAGACGTGACATGGAGTGGCCAAAAAACACAATGCTAATATTTTGTCTTATCTGAGCTGGCAGAGAAAACTTGAAATAATGCGCTTCATATTTCCTGCTCGGGATTGAGTATCAAAGGACGGCACGAGCCGAACGAGAGCGCGGTTAGAAATCCTCAGAGTGTGTCCTCTGTTTGACTTCAGCTTAAAATACCACTGCGGGTGGGTGAAAATGCTCTTTACACAACATTCAGGCTGTGCTTTGATGTGATCGTGTAACAGAATCTATGTTTTAGGCTGTGTTTTTAATGGCGTTCACGGTTACTGATTCTCATACTTGGACTTGGGAGAACCTCTTGCCCCTGCCTAGTTCATAGACATGACTGATATATTAGTTCTTCAGGCTCTAGGAGAGGAAAGGTGTAGTATTACTGTAACCAATAAGACTTACTGGTCGCTCATGAAGAAAAGTCATTGTGCGATTGTTCTTTTTTCCACTGAGGTAAAAGTTTAATGGATAGTTTATTTACTGTAGTTGTAAACTGTTGAATGTCTGTCATCAAACTGACATTATTATCCACTAGGGGTGTGCAAAGCAGCCGGTATTTGTATCTGTATTTGTATTTGTTCAGGGGGGGGAAAGTATTTGTATTTGTATTCGAGTAAAATTCAAAATAGGCATAAAATCTTTAATTTACTTTATAGTGTATGGATTCTTTAATTATATCCATTATAATAATTATGGATATGCAATATTGGTTGATGTTTTTCTATAAATCCAGCAATGAACATGTAACAAGAAAAGTCATTGAAAAGAAAATAGTCAGCCATTACCTCATGAACCATGGTTTAACCAACAACTAATGAAATAAAATTGTGAACATTATGAACCCCAACACCACGGTGGAGGACGCTGAACAGACAGAATAAGTTAGGGGTAATGTATAGCGAGGAGGTTGATGAGCCCGACGCGAAGCCCGAAGCCCAAATAAATCAATAATTTGACTCAAAATATGGATATAAAAAGGAGTTTATTGATTTAAAAAAACGATTGTATCGCTTCCGCTAAAAAGTCTCTATGTTTAGAATCCATGGCAACGCTCTGTTTTTAATGGCAACAGTGTGTTAACAGACCGCATTCTACATTAGAATTCAACCAAGCCATATAAGAAACAAATAATTACTGTTACCGAGCTAACAGAGCTACGTAAACAGAGCGAACATGAGAGCACCCGTCTGCAGACGTCAATAATGGAATATACTCCCAATCAAACTCCGCTTCCCGAAACTTATAAACTGCCTCCGGAACCTAGTTAAGGTACAAACATCTATTCAACAAAAATAGTGATGCAGTTAAGTGTTTTTTCGCTCAGCCGAGCCCTCTCTGTTGCTGTGTGGAGCAGCCTGTGTCAGTCACCTCTTCCTGAACGTCACTCACTCAACTCGCGCACTGCGGTCTCGTGAGGAACGCAGCTTTTTGATATAAAGTATTTCTTGTTCCCGAATACAAATATTTTTTTAAGTATTTGTTCGGAATAAGTATTCGTAAAAAACACATTATTTGTGCCTTTCCAAATACCGTATTCGGATTCGGCTCCACCCCTATTATCCACCTTTTCCACTATCTCGATGAAAAACAGACCAAAGTCCAATGGAGAATAGTATGCAAATATCAGTACGAATTTTCAGATCTAATTTGAGCTTCGGCTGTTTTGAAATATTTGAACCGTATGCGACCGCACGAGTCGACCAGATGTGATGCTTTCTAATCAAATCGATGAGTTAACAGTATAACTTAGTTAACATGTTTATTCATCATGATAATCTTCACACATGAACACAACTTTAATACGTTTTAAAGCCAAAATCCAATTGCTAGAACTAAACAAATCTGAAACATAAGCTACACCACAGTCACATGACTTTAGCGTCACCAGCATTAAGTCAAGTCAAGTCACATTTATTTATATAGCGCTTTTCACAATACAGATTGTATCAAAGCAGCTTCACAGTGATAACATGAAAGTAGTACAACACAGATCAATAATATTGTTAAATATTAAATAATAAATAATCCCAACTAAGCAGGCCAAAAGCAAGGCGACAGTGGCAAGGAACCAAAACTCCATCAGATTACACAGCATTACACTCTTTCCCTGAATGTTTGAGTTAGAATAGTTTGCAAGAGCGCGATTATAAACACGATGAGGCTGTGAAAGTGACTAGTGAGTAGATGAGTTTCCCAAAAGCATTCAACTATGGTCACAATCATTAATATCAGCATAGTTGAACGAGTCAGTGTTTCCCAAAACCAGTACCAATGTACATTCGCAAACAGCATTGAAAAGTTTTCTCGACCTCTGGTAAGAAGCAGAGTTTCTTGTTTGCGTGACTTCATTTTGTTTATTGACTTAAAAACTCCTGTCTAAAATGAACAAGTTGAAATTCAACACAATCTATGTTTTTAATTTCAATTATAAACTTTGAGTTTGTTGAGAGATTTAAGCTGCTGTTTTTGAAGAGTGTGATCTAGTACATAAGAGCAAGTCTGTGAATGTGAATCTGGAAATAAAGAAAAATAACTGAGAAAAATGAGAATTTGTCTTCAGATGCCATGTGTGTAATTTATAGCAAAACAATTCGATCTCAAACGAATTAATTAAAAGAAAATATTACTCCAACACGTGTGTGACATCATTAACCAACGTGGTTCAACAAATTTGCAGAGAAATGGTTTTGGTTTCAGGTCATGACTTGGTAGTTAATGTTATTTATTGATATATTTATTGATGTAATTATCTGTGTAGTTTATTTCGTAGATTAAAACTTGAGAAATGACGTGGACCCATCTTGACGTGGTTTTTACTTTATTATGTGTGTGATGCGATCTGGGAAAACCCATCACATGGTGAAATTTGACATATTACAGGTTTTGAGACCATATTAAAGCTGGGTTCAAGCCCTTTCCAAATCTGTCTTTGTTTCTTTTATCGTTTGTCTGTAACAAAAGTTATGGTTATCTGAAGTCGGCTGATCGCAATGATTTTCATAAACTGAATTTTTAGTAAAACAGGTTTAATTAACGGTCATGTATTGTTAGCGGGACAACTGGCACTCTTTATTTATTGCTTTTTTTATATCACATATTTTAGTAATCATCATAGATTAGGTATCATTCGAAAGCTTACAAACTCAAAATTCATCCTGTGAAAACTGTTTTGAAATTGGACTATTGAGAGCCGAGCAAGATCTTTTAAGCGAGCAGCTTCAAACTCTGTTGTTCTCTTGTGCTCCGCATCACTCCGCACGATAACGCTGGATAAAAATAAATAAATAAAAACTTTCGTGCCGTTGTAGTTGCGTGCCGTTTAGGGATCAGGGGTGGAGTTGGGTTGGTTTAGGGTGGGTTTAGAGATCAGGGGGTGGAGTTGGGTAGGTTTAGGGGTGGGTTTAGGGATCAGGGGTGGAGCTGGGTAGGTTTAGGGGTGGGTTTAGAGATTAGGGGGTGGAGTTGGGTAGGTTTAGAGGTGGGTTTAGGGGTCAGGGGTGGAACTGGGTAGGTTTTAGGGTGGGTTTAGGGATCAGGGGTGGAGCTGGGTAGGTTTAGGGGTGGGTTTAGGGATCAGGGGTGGAGCTTGGTAGGTTTAGGGGTGGGTTTAGGCATCAGGGGGTGGAGTTGGGTAGGTTTAGGAGTGGGTTTAGGGATCAGGGGTGGAGCTTGGTAGGTTTAGGGGTGGGTTTAGGCATCAGGGGGTGGAGTTGGGTAGGTTTAGGGGTGGGTTTAGAGATCAGGGGGTGGAGTTGGGTAGGTTTAGGAGTGGGTTTAGGGATCAGGGGTGGAGCTTGGTAGGTTTAGGGGTGGGTTTAGGCATCAGGGGGTGGAGTTGGGTAGGTTTAGGGGTGGGTTTAGAGATCAGGGGGTGGAGTTGGGTAGGTTTAGGGATCAGGGGGTGGAGTTGGGTAGGTTTAGGGGTGGGTTTAGGGATCAGGGGGTGGAGTTGGGTAGGTTTAGGGGTGGGTTTAGGCATCAGGGGTGGAGTTGGGTAGGTTTAGGAGTGGGTTTAGGCATCAGGGGTGGAGTTGGGTAGGTTTAGGAGTGGGTTTAGGGATCAGGGGGTGGAGTTGGGTAGGTTTAGGGGTGGGTTTAGAGATCAGGGGGTGGAGTTGGGTAGGTTTAGGGTGGGTTTAGGGATCAGGGGGTGGAGTTGGGTAGGTTTAGGGTGGGTTTAGGGATCAGGGGGTGGAGCTGGGTAGGTTTAGGGGTGGGTTTAGGGATCAGGACTGACATTCAATCTATATTTAGACCTTACTGAAAACGTACCAGTGTGACATCCGACGGGTTTTCCCAGATCGCATCATATATGTTTAACAAAAAACAAAACAAAAAAAAAAAAAACATTGACTTTAAGACGATGGAATTTCAAGTGCTAAAATGCTACAAAAACGACACCAACCCTTCATCAATATAAATACCTTATATCACCCTGCCCTTCTTCGGCACAATGCTTGTTTTCTGTTTTCCATTTTGTTTTTTCACAGCATATAGGTAAGATCTTGCAGATGTATGAATAAAGCGATCGTTTTTTAAAATCTTCCCGGTCTACTGACATCTATTATGACATCTGGTTCAAATTACAACGCTCATGATCACTTTCGTTAACTCTACAATAAGCAAATCCACTTCAACAGCGATGCCATAGAAACAGGGGTGGCGCCAGATGTTCTCGGCCCTATGGAAACCAAAATTTTTGGGCCCCCTACAATTTCTACAGATAAAATGTAACCCAATAAACATGCCCAGTATACTTAAAAAAGACACTAAGCACAGTCCATAGTTAAAATGTCTAAAGATGAGTACAAAGCCTACAAAAACAAGACAAATAGAAATATGTACTTGTTTACATTAGAGGGAGAACATTTATTATCTTGATTGCTATTGCAAGCACAACAGAACATAATGTAAACATAGTGACATATACTTCAAACTCAAATAGGTCAAACTGCTCAATCAGGAAACATCAGCTTATTTATTGGCCTATTTAGTTTTCTTAATAGAGAATATTAGAATATCTATTTTGTAAACTCTGTATAGCCAATGGTTACTACAGACACATGTTTTATTCAATTTTATATTATTTTTTATTTTTTTCACATTAAGAATGTAAAGTTTGACCGCATTGATCGTAACAGCAGAACTGTGATTTCACAGAACACACACACGCAAACACAAACTGATTTTGTCATTTTTTAAGCGTGTAGATTACTTCTTGTTTTGTAAAGTTATCATCATGTGGTGAACACAGTAGATAAGACATGTTTTGAGGCTTTTCTCGCTCAGACTCGCCTTGTTCAGCTGAGACGGGGACGAGGGAACGTGAGTGTGGAGCAGTCGCTGAGTCTGTGTCTAAGAGACACGATAACCCCGGACACAGCGGAGATGTTATTATTGTTGGATGTAAATCATAATTCGCTAGCTAGATAAAAGCAGGCCATGTAGCAACAAAAATAAGTAACTAATAAAGTTTTGGAATACAGGAATAGGGCAAGCTCCCCATCTTTTTGAAAAACTGTGTGACACACTGTGGTCTTCCCTTTCCTTCTTTTCTTTCTGTTTTGATGTACTGACTTTTGATGTGACATGCCTGCGTGTGTCACTGTCTGCACTGCCTCATAGCAAGTGCAATAGGCAAGAGATGCTACACTAGCGATCGCAGGTGGAATGAACCATTCTGAGGGCGAGGGGTGTGACTGAAACAGTAAATACAGTATTTGTTTTTTTAAATATTAAATCTATGGTCAAAACGGACAAAATACACATTTAGTGCGCGAGGGGCCCTAGCACATTTAATGTATGTATAAAAAAGTGAAAAGAAATAAGAAAAGATAAAGGTGGTCTGCTCTTCTGGGCTCTTAGAATCGTCCTAAACTTCCACCGCTTCACAACGCCCTCGCATAGAAATATACAGAGCTACCGGACGTTACTAAAGGACGCGTGTTTCATGCATAAGGTCTATTGGTGTGAGTTTGCTTGTTCAATTGTCCATTTGTTGGAACATAAAAATGACACACTTCAACTTGAATAAATTGTCTGGCTTTTACCACAGCTATACTGTAGAATGCAATTGATTTGTTTCCCTGTCTCTCTGTCTGTCTCTTTCTCTCCCCTGCGCGCTCTTTCCCTGCTTCTGCGGGCAGCTAAGCGAAGTCAGTCTATCAGCAACTGTGTGCATCTTTGTGAGGCTTTGCCGGCCACTAAGAGTGTGCCCATGCTCCTCCACACTGTCAGCTCTTTCTTACCTGGTATCTCTCACAACTCTCACTGCTCTCACAGACTCTCAGGTAACTTCCTTTTTCCTCTCTCACAGAGCTTTCTTTTCCCGGTTTCCATCTTGCTGTCGTTTGCTTTCATTTGAGATTTAGCTTTGTCAGGAAAAGGGCAGATAATTCATTGTTTTCATTGCAGACCACGCTGAGAGCACTGATGGAAACACTCGTTCACTTCATTCATGCTTTTTTTCACCGATTCAGTCAATGTGTCTATAAGCATGTGGAGCATCTAGTAAGTTTAGTGTGTTTGCAGAAGCATACAAACTGCGTAGACAGCCAGTGAGTTTGAAAACCTTGCAGAGGATACGAAAATCTGCAAATAATATGATGCAACTCTTTTACTTTGTTTCCATCAATGTGCAAATATGAAGAAAAGAAAGTTTTCCATTAGTGCCCTCAGAACTGCCTGTAGCAAACTTCAATTATTACATTTTTCCCTATTAGTATGAAAACAAATAGAATGGACGATGTGTATAGTTTTCTTCTTGTGAGCACTGATAAGTGTGGTGATTGTATGAGGTGCAGTGTTGCTGACGGTGTGTCTGTTCTGTCCGCTAGACGTGGAGGAGTGTCAGCTGTCGGAGTGTGAGATGGGGGATGGAGACAGTCCTCTGCCCCGCAGTAGCAGCACCTCTGACATCACACAGCAGATCAACGACACCTTCCCAGGTACCAGCACAATCACTCACACTACACACATTTATATACTGACAGGCAGCTGAAGGTAAAAAAAGAAAGTAGAAAGTACAGAAAGAAAACACCTTTGCAATGGCTTTGCAGATCTTTATGATATACTACTATTATAATACATATATACAAATGCACTATCAAATATATATGAAGTATAAATATTAGGGCTGTCAAACGATTAATCACGATTAATTGCATCCAAATTAAAAGTTTGTGATTACATAATATATGTGGGTGCACTGTGTATTTTATGTATATATATATATATATATATATATATATATATATATATATATATATACACACACATGCTTGTATATATTTAAGAAATAATAAATAATAAATATATAATTATACATAAAATATTTATATATATATATATATATATATATATATATATATATATAATGTAGGGCTGTGCAAAAATTAATTGCGATTAATCGCATCCAAAATAAAAGTCTGTGTTTACATAATATATTTGTGTGTGCTGTATATAATTATTTTCTATATATAAATACACACACATGCATGTATATATTTAAGAAAATGTGTTATTCATATATAAAATATTAATATTTATATAATATAGATTATGTATTTAAATATATATATACAGAATTTAAACGCAAATAATTCTTAAATATATACATGCATGCATAGGTATTTATATATACAAAATAATTATTTACAGCGCACACAAATATATTTTGTAAACACAGACTTTTATTTTGGATGCGATTAATCGCAATTAATTTTTAAACAGCCCTAATATAATGAAAATATTTCTTGAATTTATACAAGCATGTATGTGTATTTATATATATATACAAAATAATTATACACAGTATATATACCCCTCATCAAAGAATAAAAAGACATGACCCTCCCCTATTTTCCTCCGGTGGACCTTTCCATAAATACCGAACGGTTCCTTATTGTCTCGTTTTCAATTATGGTAGGTTGTAGTTACTCACACATTGTGTTTGTAAATCATTTTTCCCGTTGGCGTTCACACATATCGATTTTTAGGGGCATATGCGAGCAAAATGGTCGCACTGTAGAGCCCTGAGTTGCTATAATAAAGTTCAGGCTCAGGGACTTTTTTCCTTTTAACCCCTGGCAGTAGTTAAACAACAAGTCTAGGCTACTAGTGAGTCTCCTTGACGAGTCTGCCCGAAAATGTGTTTCAAGATCGGCCACAATGTCCGGGATTCGGCTATTACGTTCTACAGTCGCCATTCATTATGTTTACTGTGGCGAGCGGGACGAGTGACTGCCGCGGGAGAACGGCACGAGGCCGGTGGTGTGATTACCAATGAGCGACACCTGTGAGACGCACCGATCTCGTATCTCTCACGGAGGAGCGGGAATTTTCTCAGCAATGTGAAAACGCACATCAACCGATCACTTGTTTAGCGTTCACGTAAACACTACATTCAGATTCACCAATCGCAATGAATTCAGTTAGATTGAAACAAAAGGTGTGCATGTAAACAATGAATGGCGACTGCAGAAAGCAAAAGCTGAATCCTGGACATCGACGGCCGAACATCTCTGGGAAAAAGAGGATGGTAATGCCTACCTCTCAGCTTTCTCCACAGAACAAGAGCCGGCTAGCTTAGCTTCCAAAAAAGATGGCTGACATGTAGTAACAAGATGTAATCCCATCCTCCATCATCCGTCTGTGTATTCAGAAGGCCTACCTTCGTCCTTATTTTCAAAAAGTTTCTGCCAGTAAAATCAAACGCACTCAGGGCTCCAGACTGCGACCAAAATTTGAGAGTGTGCGACTGAATTTTTAGATCCAGTCGCACATGTGCGACCAGTAAATTTGCCACATAAACGCATGGTAAAGCGTGGAAGGGGCGGGTCAATGAATCCGTGACAAGAATAGCGTGCGTAAACGTCTATGGGAAGGAGACGGAGACAAATATCACAACCTGATGTGCGTCTGAGCAATCAGCGATCTATCGACTCGTTAGTCGTCACCTAGCAGCGAATGCAAACAAAATGAAAGTGGAACGAAAATACGCCACTCATATATGATTAGGACCATGGAGCAGCAGCAGCGATCCGAACCATTGACAGTAAAATAAAGCCCCGAACTTGCCAGTCGCAGGCCGATCTCGCTCACGCAACACTGTTACTAGGAGATCCAGTGAAGAAATCCATTGAATTCGCCTCAGAATTAATATCACCACGAGATCCAGTGAGAAACATGATTCGGCGCAGAGTTCTGTTATAAACCATATCGGATCAAACAGTGCTGACGTGGAAACCAGGAGAAACACTTATAGAAGGCTTTCAGTCCACAAATCAGCCTAACAAAACCATGTAGTAAGTTAACTCTAACCATAGTCAAATGCTTACAAGTAGCCTACTACACATCTTTTCCCAGCACTTCAATAATATCATATATAAATGTTTTATTTTTTTTTTTTGTATTTTTTATGTGATTACCAACACATTTTTTGTTCATCCTTTAAAGATTGTCCTAAAACTAAAAAATTTAAGATGTTGGAAAACTCTTATTTAAACACTTAAAAAATAATAATAATACCATTGTAAACAGTAGGATGTTTATTGGCTATTTTCACTCCACATACATATTTTCACTACTTTTATTAATTAATATTAAGACATTATAAATAAGTTAATTTCATCTACACCCTAAATTAAGCTTAGTGATTTGTCAGCCCCAGTGCTACCAGAATTTATTTATTTTTTTGTCCTGTGAACTTAAAATAAAACAGCATATCATACTGTTAAGTCTATTTATTATTAAAGAATTTGTCAGTATTACAGTTATTTTGGGGGAAATTTGAATAATTGCATTGCAAGCTGATTTAAGGTGTGCCCCTAAATTTTCTGCTTGCGCTCCTAAAATTTTCAGTCAGGGGCAACAGCGCTCCTAGTAAAAAAAGTTAGTCTGGAGCCCTGGCACTGGCACTGATCTGTAATAGGTCTGTTAGCGCATTAGGCCCAACCCCGTATGGGCGGGTTTGAAAGGGTGAGATCTAGTGCTTGTAGTCTTTCCAGAAATCCCCCTCTCTTACACTTCCTCCTTCAATGATGTAAAATGACAAATTTTGCGTCATTGTGGGAGGAAGTGAAAAAGGTAAATAACCGATTTCTCTCATCTCAGGGGAAAATGAGAGTGTGACCATTCAATAGTATAACTGGGTTTCTAACAATGGAAAGCTTAATGCAAATGGGTGGAGTGTCCCTTTAATGTCTGTCCGGTCGGGTACGGAATTAAATTAGTGTTGCTGTCGGATAATAGGTCGGGTGTTGTGCGGCTGTGGGGCGGGTGCGGATTTACCAAACAGGACCCGTGCAGGACTAATAATAATTAGTACTTAGTAAAAGATGCCATTAAAAAAATTAAAACGTTGGATTGACCAACATGAACTAAGAATTAGTCTCTTTTAGACTGCTTGAAGAAATTTGCTTGAAAATCGAAGATGGTGTGATGTCTAATATGTGGGACGTCTAAATGAAATGCAGGTCAGAAGAGAGATGAGTCTGCAGAGACGAGCAGAACGTGTGTGTCAGAGAGCAGCTCTACTGGGAAAAGAGAGAGCGACGCTCCCATGGTCAGTAACATTCCTTTGGCATTGATTCATTGAATGATTCTTCACGTGCAAGTTTCATAGAGGTTTTGTGGATATTGTCAGATTCTGATCCGGCGGAGCAGCAGTCCAGCAGATCTGGATTATCCAGGAGAGGGAGCTCCAACATTCCTGAAAAATAAACTGCGGGAGAAAAGTGAGCGTTGCCCCACCATCACTCCTGGCATCTTTCTATTGCTCTTCTTCAAAGATCCTTTCTTTCTTTCCTGCTTGCTTGCTTGTACCTGTATACCTCAAAACACAAACACTAGGGATGCTCATAATTAACCGATTAATCGACAGTATGAATTGTGTCCGATTAATAAAAAGTTTTTTTTAAGATATTTTGCTGCATGGTTCAAATGTAATCTACACATATGAAATGTAGCTTTCGAGAGAAAAGATGCATATAAAAATTAGCGTATGTCACATTTTGTTATTACTTTAATGTAAAATACTGGTTAAAAAAGCAAAATATTTACAAACATTAAAAATGCTATAAACATAGGCTAATTTAGTGACCCTCACTTCTCAATAAATCCTTTTAATTTAACGGTATTCAGAACAGAACAAGGATGGGGAAAAAAGGTAGCTATATATAAACATCTGGCCAAAACGAACTAATTTAAAGCCAAACTGAAACCAAAATGGGTAGGTTTTTTTTTTCTTTCAATTTTATTATTAATTTGTGCTCAGAAATTGAGGTGGATACATTTTTATCCAATAAGAAGACGTGCACGAAGAACAATGGAAACACATTTACCGAATAAGTCCCTCAATTCGTAACAAAACATTTTCATTGCACAATATCTCAAATGTTGGTTTGATCATTCTGAAACACCTGAGCCAAAGTCTGTCCTCAAAATGATCAGGTTTAATTCCCTCCCAGAAGCGTCTCACATGGCTGCATCCCCAAGCAACGCAAGAGAACATGATAGCGTTTAATGGGTAATTGCAGCAAGTTTATTACCACAATTTTGCACCGATTTCCCAGGAAGTGATGATTTTGTTCTCTTGAACACGTGGGATGGAAACCTAGCGTTATTCGCTAATGTTTTATGCGATGTTCCAATTTTGTGCACAGCTACTAATGTCTATGGTAGCGATCAAATCCCCTTTTGAAAGTGACTTGATGCTTCAGATAAAGATTGTATCAATTAGATGGTTACACCAGTAGATGGCGATAAGTGACTTTTAAAAATTTATTTGAGTTTCATTCAAAAATGCAGATTCATCCTTTAATAAACAAGGTGGATTCAGTGTCTTTATGAGTCACTGAATCAGTCAGTTTTTTAAATAATTAATTCAATTAAATATTTTTAAATCGACTGCAGCAAATAACATTTTGTCTGAACCCGTAAAATTAAAAGTAAATTATCAAACACTTTGTGATTCTTATTTATCTGGAAACGTGCAGCTCTGATACGATTAAAAAAAAAATATCAGGGTCAAGCATTAGTATTGTAAAAAAATATCAAAAGGTGCAACTTTCTATTATAAAAAATTGTGAATGCATCGTATGTCAGTGTAACCTCTCTGTTGTCAGGTGAGAGTGTGAGCAGCGAGGCGTCTAACGGCTATCTGAACGACGCGGAGGTGGGTCTGCTGGCGTGGCATGCGGTCGAGGAGGAGCCGGACTCTCCCTCTACTCATGACATGAGTGTCACGGCGGATACAGTGAGCCAGAGGAGTCTCCTGCTCAGCCACACTGAAGCACTGGCAGGTACTGAACACTTCCACTGGAATGACCTGCTATCTGTCAGCCTCTGTGCTTGTGTTGTTCTTAATGTGTGTGTTGTTGTGACCCGTTACTGTGGTGTCGGTATCTGTCATGTGAGCAGGTGATAGCAGCACGGCATATGATGGAAAGAATAGTCCGAGATAAATACACCAGTGTCTGTGTTGTTCTGTCATTGAGGGTCATTGACAATAATTTCAACGCTCAGCACATACACTGGAAGTCTATGAGGTGATTGTACAGCACCAGAATAGAAGCAAGAACACGTTTAGATTTAAACAAAAGATGTATGTTTCAAATAAATGCTGTTCTCGATGTATTCATCAAAAATGAGTTTGCGCAAAAATATTAAGCAGCAAAATTCTTTTGAAAATTGATAATACTGCAATAAGAATGAATGTTTCTTGATCCCCAAATCATGTCAGTAGTGAACTTCAGCCAGCTCCTTGTTTCCTGTCTGCCATTATTGGACAGGCACACCTGAATTAATCCGTTTGTCCAATAATGGCAAACAGGAAACTGGCTGAAGTTCAGGAAGTAGTGCAGCTGTGCATAAAGCCAATTGAATCATATAGGCTCAGTAATAAAAATGTTTCTGTTTTTTGTGCAAATGTCTTAAGCATGTTAGTATAAAAAATGCCTTTAACCCAGTTATTTATGTATTTTGCTGTAGTGTTTCATTAGGAAACATTACATTGCCAACTATTCCTTTGCTAATAATTGTAATAAACCAGTGAGTCTGGGGAGTCAAATCCAGAAGAACTGAAGAAACATCTCTCTAACGTACTTCTATCGGCCAATTGTATGCCTTGCCCAATATATTTTTCTCATTTAATAGGATCATTATCTGTGTACACGTGTGTGTGTGTGTATATATATATATATATATATATACATACATACATACATACATGCATGCATGCATGCATGTATGTTTGTATGTAATGAATAACTCAAAACCTAGAAAAATTAAAGAAAATACCTAGAAAAGTTTTTACACAGTTTTTAGCTCAAATTCTAATTATGGGTAACACTTTATTTTAAAGTATACAATGTCTTAGTTAAATTGTACTTACTCAAATAAGTACTGAGTGATATTAATTAACCACATGTTCTTACTGTAGAGTTAGGGATTGGTTCAGGGTTAGTTAGTTGTAATTATGCATAATTTACTGTTATTACTACAGTAAGTACCTGCAGTAATGTGTTACTATGTCCCCCTAAAATAAAGTGCAACCTAATTATGTTTGCTGAATAATATCGAAGCCGAATAAAGTTGCAAATTTACTTTACTCTTCATAGACTTCCATTGTAAGTGCGTTATTGTAAATTAATTAACTTTATTTAATAAAAACGGAGGAACTGTTTGGTATGGTTTCTGCGGTAGTGAACAGCATACCACAGACTGTGTGAATAGAGATATGTATTTACAGTATTTAACCCAGAACATTCCTTAAATCAGTGGTCCTCAACCTGGGGCCCGGGGCTCCACTAGGGGGCCTCAGCAGACTTTCAAAGGGCCTAAAGACGACTGTACTTCACTTCAGACCTCTGAGCTCAAAATTGACAATGTGCAATTGCTCTTTTCATATTTCATTCATTTATTATGGTGTCATTTTTGATCACAAGTGTGACTTGTAAGATCATTTCTTATTATGTCAACAAATTATTTTGTGTTCATATAGTAAGTGCTTAAAAATGTTGTACCATTCCGATGAAGTGAAACATGGAAAATATTTTAGTCTAAAATAACTGAACTTTTAGTTCAGATCTAAAATAAGTGTTTTGGTCTAAGACTACAAGGGTTAAAATTATGTAAAAAAAAAAAAAAACGTATTAAAATTAGCTAAAACAACAAAAATCTTATTTTAATTCACCCCCTCGACAACAGTTTTGATCTAGGAAAACCTGTATATATGAGGAACCTTAATTAAATAAATTTTAGTCCTGGAAAAGTCAGTTAAATTAGTGAATTCCTAAACCTCAATGCATATTTTTATAATGGATATACGTTTTTCTAGTTTATTGGGTCAAAATTGTAAATAGTAAAAATCCTTATTGTTGATTCTTATCCAGTAAATCGACTGTAAAATATCCAGCTCTTAAAACTAAATCTTGAAGTTGAATTTACAGAGAAGTGCCTTTGAATATTGTGGAGAACCTCTGCTTTTAATCATCCTAGCGTCTGCTAGTGGTTATTAGAAAATATTTTCATTATCAGCTGTCTGTGTCTTTAAGTGTTTTGATTTCCCTGTTTGTGTGTAATGTGATTCCACCAACAACCACCACCACCCTGCCATCCATCGTTGTGTTGTGTGTGTAGGGTCTGATTGTGCAGCCCTTCCTCACTGTCCCCCAGTGTCTCCGGCTCTCCTCCTGCCTCATGGCTGCTGTGAGGGCCCTCAGCTCCTGGAGGATGCCATGAATATGCCTCACCATCTGGGTATTGCACTCATCCTCTCAACCTCCTTCATCCTCTGTACTTCACTCTACCTCCATCCCTCAAAGACAATATTTTGCCAAACCCTCGCATAGGTGACTTTTTCCTAAGACAACATCTTCGCCAAAGTGGAAACTCATAATTAGCTGATTTGAGATGATATTCGTGCCAACGAACAATGGTGTTAGCACAACCACGAAAGTGCAGGAAATGCAAAAACCACACGCAGTTATTGGGTGAAATGGTCCATTTGTAATTGGAATGAAATATTTTGAGAATCTGCATGAGGTGTAGGATTTACATTGAACCAATTTTCACTCATTTTCTTTTTGTAAATTTCACACCAAAAAATTAAGTTACACATTGAATGTAACATTGTACCATAGAAAGAGTTTTTATTTTATTTATTATAATTTCAAGAAATCGTTTTTCTACAGTGTATTTTTATAAATGGCATTTCCCATTTCCATTGCCTTATCCTTAAAAGATACATGCATTTCTGCCTGACAATTTGTCTAAAACCAGGAATCTTCGAATGCAGCATTATTTTGCTGCTTACCTTTTGGATCAGTCTTTGCTTTTGAGGTGCCTACTTCTTAAAATGCTCTCTAGGTAGGCAACTCACTAGGGTCTGAAACAAATCTGAAGACAGTCAGTTCCAGTGTTGTAGTACTCGAGACTCGGACTCGTCTCGGACTCGGTCTCGAGACCATATTTTAATGGTCTTGGTCTTGTCATGGACTCGTGTGCATTTGGACTCGGAATTGACTCGTACTCGAACATTTTTTTTTTTAGGACTCGGAATTATTCCCGAGTCCACTCGAGTTCAGTTAAAAATATTTTTCATGATTACTAATGTATATTAATAAAATATTTCTTTAAATTGATTGACACGCCCAGTGATTGGTGATTTTCTAGTGTGCAACTGCGCATGACAAATTGTAATAAAATTACTTTTAACACCACCTACTATGTGGCCTTTTTACCCTAAACTGATCATATTTTTTAAACTCTAAGTAAATTCAGTAAAAAAAAAAAAAAAGGATTTCTCTGAGTAAATACAAGTAAATTAGGTAATTAACCCTCACTGGTCTCGGTCTCGACTCGGACTCGACCGTCTCTAGTCTCGGACTCGACTCTCTATGGACTCGGTCTTGACTCGGACTCGACTCTCTCTGGTCTCGGTGTCGACTCGGACACGAGTGAGGTGGTCTCGACTACAACACTGGTCAGTTCGTTTATCAGCATTTCTCTCGTGCAAGGTAGAAAATACACCATAAATACAACATAAATTAATAATCCACAATGTCTAAGGCAACTCAGATGTTCAGTGTGATCTACTGCATATTACACCGGGGAGGTTTAGCCCGATCCACTCAATCTACCGCAGTATTTTTACGTCTGATTTTCTTGTTTCCCTTGTCCTTTTTCTTTTTCTTGTTTTCCTCCGTATAGCAATTAACTTTTTAGTGTCCTGAAGATGTAGTAGAAAAACTAATACTTCTAACAGAATTAAACGGAGGTCTTTCCTCATGTTAAAATAAAGAAGTAGAGACATCTGTTGACGTACACTTATATTAAAGGGATAGTTAAAATTTTAATTAAAAAAGTCGCGCAAACTATAAGACTCTCGTTCATTTTCAGAACATCAATATTGAAAAGTTAGTTTTAATGAAACCTGAGAGGTTTCATTCCACCACAACTTACTTTAACAAAACTTTAACTTTAATCAAAACATAACTTTAATCAAAAAGTTCATTGTGGCATTGTAAAAGTAATCCAAATAAATATAAAGATTTAATCCAAAACACATGATGAACCAATATGCTGATTTCACGCAGCCGCCATTATGAAATCGAAAGCGAGGCTCCGGTGTGAAGAACCCCAAGAAGTACAGATAGACAACAATGTCTTGGACTACCAACCTGAAGCTGTTGCCGCGATTTACACGATTGGATGTTCATATCCAATATAGGATATGTATATAGTTTGTTATTTTTTTTATGTTCTGAATATATATTTAAAAAATGTATTAATACATTTATAAATGTCACTGTATATAGTCTAAACTATGAAAGAAATGTATGTACATTTTTAGAATAACAAAATTCTACATTAAACACAACAATACGCCGTCGCATTCACGACTCTCCTATGATTTAAAGCGACACTTCCACTTTTCTTCCCATTTCACAATGACGGCAGCCTGAAATCAGCGTATTAAAAGGAAGAGTGCAAAAAAATTCTTGCAAACCATGTATTTACTTCATCCAAATACACTGTGATAAACCTATATAATAATGATTTATATTTTAGAGTGGTCAGACACAGCTCTGGCTACTGTGTGTGTTATGGTGTGTTAATAGTGCAAAGCTGTAAGGTTGCTGTCACAATGAACACGAACATTTGACCATGGATCAGCAAACCACAACGAAAGCATCGTTTACAGTATTTGTCCAATCCTGTATCTGTGTTCACTGGTGCCTCGGCCCACATTCATTCTCACAGGGCGGCCGAGCTGATGGTATCGTCTATTGAAAGTTATGTTTTGGAACCATTAGAGGGCCAAAAGTTATATGTGTAGATTGAATTTAGGCTTTTATTTTCATATAAACATTAATCCACACATACTGTACATCAGATGCAGTTAACAGAAGCTCAAATATGCTTCAAGCAAGTATCATTGAGATACTTTTGACCATATTTATTTTGCATAATGTATAATGTTGTGTGTGTGTGCGTGCGTGTGATGAAAGTGTTTATGCGTTAACTTCACAGCCCTCCTCAGTATTTACATCAATGTTATTGTTCACTCATTCATTTTCGTTCACTCCTTTCTCCCGTTGTGGGCTGAATGACATTCACTATACGGGGAAAAATAAGAGGATGAGGGCAGTTTCAACAGTTTCAAGTCTTATTATTCTTATTAAACTTTTGCATAGATGCATTTAAGTCTTTTCGAGTTAGTGGACAGGCCTCTAGTTAACCCTGTAAAGCATTACTAATGGATTAGTCAGATATTTTTTTTTTTTTTTTTTTTTATAGATGGAATAGTTTATTGAACCTTTAGACAAAATATTTGTTTTTTAATCTAAAAGAACAGTTTGCATATGTGTTTTTTTCTTTTTTCTTTAATGGCTATCATACCATGGTCTGTCTGAATACTTGATTCTGATTGGCTGGAAGGAATGTATTAAAACCGTTTAATCACATTCTAAATTAATGCGCTGTTTGCATTTAAGCACACACACACAAACACGTATATGTCACTTGCACACAGAGAAACATTTAGGAGCACAGAAACTTATCAGCACTGCCCCATGGGATTTATTAACAAATTAGCTCAAATTAGCTACTGAATCGCTACATTATATTACTTGGCGTGATTAAAGATGAAATTCTGATGCTTGTAATGTAAATCAATGAGATCTTATAACTGTAGAACAGACTACTTGCATTAAATGCATATAAATATCAGTTTTCACTCTATATCTGCCAGAAATATGTCTAGGTAAGAATTAAATACTTTTAATAACAATGAAGTTTTGTGCTTCTCAGTGGTCCTGATATTTAAACCCTCAGATTTATGCTATATAAAACATATAAGGGCAAAGCGAATGGCTTGATGCCGAACATCACTGGAACAAATAAGGAAGTTGTTCTCATTGCATCTGTTAGAAAGTGTCATCGCGACGTATAGTTAAGGCCAATTTATACTTCTGTGTAGGGTGCGCGCAGTAGGTACGGCGTAGCATTTTTTGGTTGTTGTTGTTGTTGGTGGATTTGGATATATAGTTGAAACAATCTCAAAAACTATTTCTTATAAAAAAAAATGACAAACAAATATTCACTTTTTTTTTTTTTTTTTTTTTTTTTACAATTTCCCATTAATTTCCTATGGGGTCATTTTTGACCAAAGACCACAAGTGTGACTATTTTTTTAAGACCACTTAGCATGCTCAGATCATGACCTCAATTTTTTTGTGTGTTCACATACATAATGCCATAAAAGTCACCAAGTTTCGTAATTTTCTGAAGAAGCTGTGATTTTTAAATATTCAAAACAGATTTCTTTAATCACAATTTATTGGTGTTTTTGTGTATAAAAGTGTGTGTGTATGTGTGTGCGTAGGGGTGGGTATGTCTGTTTTGCACTCTTGATGTTTTACAGTGTCACCCCTTCAATGCTGAGCACTTTTTTTCTGCATCGTGGCCGATTTGTAGATTGTACACACAAACATTCTCAAAGTTTTTGTGTTTTTGTCAATTTCCCATTCATTTCCTATGGCCGGTCATTTTTGACCGAAGAGCACAAGTGTGACTATTTTTTTTACGACCACTTAGCATGCTCGGATCATGACCTCAATTTTTTTTTGTGTGTTCACATACCCAATGGAATAAAAGTCGCCAAGTTTCGTAACATTCCGATGAAGCTGTCATTTTTAAAATTTCAAAACATAAATTTTTTTGGTCAGAAATGACCGAAGAGCACCTGAGGGTTAAAACCCTCCGCCGCCAACTAGCGTTTCGGAGCAGTACTGCAGAGCAACCAAGACCTGAACGCAGAAGTATAAATGCTCACGACGGCGTCGCCAACGGCGTACACTATTGCGTACCCTCGACACAGAAGTATAAACTGCCCTTTACATTTTTGAGGAGGTGCACGTCAGGCTACGCGGTATGGGACGTACTGTGCGTATGCTACGCCGTACCTACTGCGCGCACCCTACACAGAAGTATAAATTGGCCTTAAGTGTCTGGCTCAGGGACACATTGGTGTCTCACAGTGGATTTGAACCCGAGTCTCTCACACCAAAGGCATGTGTCTTATCCACTGCGCCATCACCACCCCTAACCTAATAATATTCATTTTAACATATTTTAAAAAAAAAAAAAGATGTATAGATAATCAAGTAAATTGAAGTTGCTTCAGTCCAGTAAGTGTTCATCAAATATTCATCAAATATAAAGCGTTCATCAAATATTACTTACAATATAGAAGATATTCTTAAGTTAACTGTATACAAATCAGTGCAGATTTCACCTGAAGGGGACCTTTTTAAAACGATACTAAAAGGCTTTTATAAGTGTAAATGCCACTTCTTGTAATGGCCTCTGTGTGTGCGCCTGCTCTTCCTCGCAGACAGCAGCGAGTTTCTGGCCGATGATGTCAGCATCATCGCCGGTGGCAGCTTGACCGGTTGGCACGCAGACTCAGCCTTCGTTCTCTGGAGAAGGATCCTGGGGATTCTCGGTGATGTGAACAGCATCCGCTGTGCCCGTATCCACGCCAAGGTCTTCAGTTACCTCTATGAGCTCTGGCACAAGCTGGCCAAGGTGGGTTCCCTTCAGTCCCCGCAGGGCCTTCTATATCGTTACCTTACAAGATCCTGATGTCGAATTCTCGTTTCAGATCAGAGATAATCTAGGGATCAGAGTGGATACAGACACAGCCATGGCCAGACCCTTGTTCTTCCCTCCTCTGCGCATGCTGGCTTCCTGGCTCTTCAAGGTAACACACGTTCAAAACGGCCCATCGGGAACATTCTCTCAAATTTAGACTACAACAGTTTTGTCCTTTTTCACAAGTGATAATGTTCACGCCTGATAATAACGTGTCTACCACTGATTGGATTTAGTTTAAGGTCAGTCAGTCTTTTTCTTTTTTGAAAGAGAGAGAGAGAGATTGAAGATTTCTATTTCAAATGAATGCTGCAAAAAATCCACAAAATGGCTTCCACAAAAATCATTAAAGGCTTAGTTCATTTAATTACTCGCCCTCATGTCGTTCCAAACCCGTTCATCTTCAGAACACAAATGAAGATCTTTTTGATGAAATCTGAGAGCTTTCTGTCTCTCCATTGACAGCTACGCAACTACCACTGTGACGCTTCAAAAAGTTCATAACTAAGTCATGTGAATTGAGCGGTTTAGTCTAAATTTTCTGAAGAGACTCGATCTTTTTTATATGAAGGACAGATTCATTTCACATATAAACATTTGTCAACTCACACATCAGTTGTGTTAAACTGAAGGTTCATTCTCGTGTTTCGCATCACGTTTGAGCTTCATATAGTCTACACAAACAAATACGCAGCTTTGGACATTACACAAATGTTAATATAGAAAAAATATTGAAAACGGTTTTATTGGGTATGTGTCTGTGTTAAGATAGAGGAGGAGTATGTTTCGCCGTATGTACTTGCAAATTGTTTTGAATAGGAATGGCATATTGAATAGCGAACGACCTGTAATGTGTGTGTTCAGGCTACCATGCTGCCGTCAGAGTTCAAAGCTGGGAAGCTGCAGGCGTATAAGCTGATCTGTGAGATGATGACCAAACATCAAGACGTCCTGCCCAACAGTGACTTCCTGGTGCACCTCTACCACGTCATGCACAAAGGCTTCACCAGCGACGATCTGGTACGATTGATTATGCATGCATGTATTTGTGAATTATGGATTATAACTTCACATAATGATGGGTTGTTAATTATTTCAGTGAGTAAAAATGTTGTGTTTAAGATATGAGAAGGGACATGACAGAGAAGCTGAGTTCCTCCAACTCCACAGGAATAACATAAATCATAATTATAACCAATACTACATCCAATTAGAAAAGTACTTCCACTAATAAAAATGTCAATAACAAGCAAAGCCTGTTAGACTTTCATTTAAAAAAATCATGGTTTTCCATTCTGCTTTTTAAAATGTGAGGGACCAGTTTGTTTGTTTTTTGGCAGCATGCCATCAAATCTTCCAGTAGAACATAAGTATTTAACCCTAAGTAATGCATTTGACCACTAGATGGTGTAACACTCTTGTTTATGATGCAGTAAAGGCTCTCTAAAGCTCCAAAGTCTGTAGAAAATAAAATGCCTGAATCCTAAACATTCGCATATCATCATTATTGAATCATCAAAAGAGAGTAAGTCTGATCTGATTGTGACTAATATACACTCAACCTTTTTTTTTTTCATACTATAGGCTTAATTTTATTATATTTGTTGTTGATGGTTTGGATCATGCAGTGTAGTGAAATATGCTCAGATGTCCAGTGGTGTGTGTGTGCTGGCATTTGTGTTTGTTTTATTTGGTCTAGACAAGAAAATAAGAGCTCCGTGAATGTGGTGATGCGATGAAAAAGCAATGGAGATTGTTAAAGTGCAATTGGCCACTATTCTGTAGATAATGTAGATAATATTCTGTCTCACTCCAGTTCCACACGGGGCAGATGTGAAGCTCAGAGATGATGGGAATGACAGCTTAGAAGTGCATCTCTTTCTGCGTCTGTTTTACCTCTCACTCGATGGAGCTGTTAAAGTTCAGCTTAACGCTAACATCTTATACACCTCTGAAACAACTCTTCAAGTTCACAGCTATACAGTTTCACAGCCACCGGAAAAAACGACTTAAATTGCATTAGATATGAGCTGCAATTCAACCATAGTTCTATGCTACTCAATTCTTTTTAGGAGCATTAAAAGTTGAATAGCTGTTAACATATAATATAATAAAGCAATAATAATGTACAATAGCTTGAACTATAGAGTTTCTATAGAGGTGTGGGAGTGTGAACAAATGTACTATGTGAACTTTGGCAAGTTCACAATGTGAAAACACAGGGCTCAAATCATCACAAATGCAACTTGACAAATGTGTCAGTGATATACATTCTTCGCAAGTTGGGTGTGAGACCATAAACGACACATTTAAGAACTTTTGTTAACCCCCTCCAAAACAGTCGCAAATATTCTTTACAAAACAGTGTGACAGATTTAAATCTAAACACAAATGTCACATGTGCAGTCCAGTCCTGTACAAAACATGTTCTCCTGCTTTACAATGCTACTTTAACGCAAAAAAAAAAAAAAAAATCAAGTCTCAAACTGGTTGAAACCAATGAAATAACTTGAGTTAGTTTGAGTTAGCAGCAGCAAAATGCATGTGTTTTCTGTGACTGTGTGTTCCACATACTAATCTTCGAGCAACAGCACATTTAAATTTAGTTTCTATAAGTTTGAAACTTCATACAGATAGTCTTGTGCTTTGTGTGTGTGTGTGTGTGTGTGTATATATATATATATATATATATATATATATATATATATATATATATATATATACAGTATATATCCTTTATTTAACCAGATGAAAACTCATTGAGATTAAAAATCTCTTTTACAAGAGAGACCTGGCCAAGATGCAGCATAAAAAAAACCCCATAAAAGACAAATTTCAACATATATAAAAACAAGTAAAAACATAAAATACACATACATATATATCACAAAGACCCTGTGCTGAAAAAAAGCAATTAATACAATTTTACGAACAGTTACACTGACCAATGTCCACCTGCTCCCTATTCTTCAGCATTGAAACAAGCTGTCTATAAGAAGTAAAAGTAGTCATTTTTAATGATTTCTGAAGAAGGTTCCAGGCAGAAGGTGCTGCAAACATAAAGGCTTTTTTGCCTAATTCTGTTTTGACACCGGGGACCAACAAGTGTAATAGATCATTTGAACGTAATCCACAATGGCCGTGATTTCTTGTTAAAAGGACACTCAAATAGGTAGGAGCTAGTCCAAGAAGTACCTTATAAATGAAACATAGCCAGTGAGTGTACCTTCTTGCATAAAGAGGGCCATTTAGCTGTAGAATAAAGGATACAGTGATGTGTCCTATAACAACAACCAGTGAAAAATCGTAATGCACAATGATGCACGACATCCAGTTTATTCAAACATTGGGCAGAAGCATTCACGTATGAAACCTAACGTTACATCTGCTCAAAAATAAAGTTCAGATTTGGAATTGTTAAAGGTGGAATACCTAAGATTTTTGCATTAAAATATCCCAAAATCACAAGGCCAGTGTTATATATTTAGTTAAGATGATAACTTACTATATTCCAAATGTTTCAAACAATGTTTAAATCGCGAGAAAATTGAGATTTTAAGCAAAGAAACGGGGCGTGTGAGCAGGGGTGAGCTGGGAGTCGCGAGTCAATCGCGTCATATCCGCTTACCTCAGTTTCCGCTCGTACTACGTGTAGTCCTGGACAAATGCGGACTGAATGAATTGAGAATCTCACCTGAAAAATCTAATAATAACATCAGCAATTGTCATTCAAGCAGCTGATTTCTGTAAATGAATGCAAAACTAAATGCATATTGAAGCATATAGGGCAAAGTCAGGGTCCATTAGCAACGATTTGAGACAAAAATAATTAAAATTTGATACAAAACTATGTAAATGGCGCTCTGTGGCGCAGCAGGATTTTGAACACGGTCCTGAGGCGTTGCTGGGCGCTGCCGGTATGTGTACACTTATAGACAATGTGTTCGAATTTTAAATATGTGGTGCGACGCGGCGCTGAGCTTCTCGTCCGGTGTGCAACCCCCTTAACGTTAATTTTGTGAAACTGTAGCTGTGGCTGAATACATACACGACATGAAAAGATGTGTCAAATGTACATGATTTTTTGTTTTTATAAAGTTACCAAAAAGGAGGACCAGCCACGTCAACTCCTTGCAAGAGACCTGCCCCTTCAAACCCTCTCCACCATAGCTTCGTCCAGTGACTCGTAACATCTGTGATAACTAATTTACTTTTAAACCTGACTTCTCTTGCGGTTTTCAGTTTAAGGAAAAACAAGCATGTCATTAAACGAAACATTTATAGAAATCGAACTTTACCTCATCCATGGCAACTAATTTTCGATTCCCGTCTGACTGATTTATCCACGGTGGAGTTGAAAACAACAGTTCCCATCATTCCGCGTTCCTCCACGTCGTCATCAAGCAAAGCCGTTGTTGTTGCTTTGAATGTAGCGCCCTCTAGTGGCATCTAAATCTTAGGTATTGTATCTTTAAAGTTGCCTGTAAATGGAAATTGCGACCAACTTTTCTTCTCTGATGTGACATATATCTGAGAGAAACTGCTTATCGTACAAAGATTTAAAAAAAAAGGTCTAAAGTGGCTGTTACTAACATAGACAGCTGTTTCACATGAGTGACCCGTCCTTCGGATGAGACGTTAAACCGAGGTCCTGACTCTCTGTCGTCATTGAAAATCCCAGGATGTCCTTCGAAAAAGAGTAGGGGTGTAATCCCGGCATCCTGGACAAATTTGCCCCTTGGCCTCTGTCCATCATGGCCTCCTAATCATCCCCATATACTGACTGGCCTCATCACTGTCTCCTTTCCACCAGTAAGCTGTGTGTTCTGGCACATTATGGCTGCCGTTACATCATTCAGGTGATGCTGCACTTTGGTGGTGGTTGAGGAGATTCCCCCCTTCCATATGTGAAGCGCTTTGAGGTCCTAGAAAAAGCGCTAAATAAATGTAACAAATTATTATTATTAAGGACTGAAATTGATCTGGCTATTGGACAGTTATTTTCCCAGCCCTCGAGCCGGTGTACATGTCATCAGAGAAAGGTGGGACTTCATTTTTATTGAAGATTACAGCAGCACTTTTTCTTTTTTTTTTGGCCAGGTCTCTCTTGTAAAAGAGATTTTTAATCTCAATGAGTTTGTATCTGGTTAAATAAAGGATATATATATATATACACTGTAAAAAATGATTTTTTGGTTAAGTAAATACTAGTGAAAAAACCCAATGTAATTTACTTGAAAAAGTTAGTTCAGGCAAGAATTTAAAAAACTAAGTAAATTCCATATCAGTACTTATTTCAAGCGAGTATAAATGAAAGTGTAATATCAACTCAATAAAATTAAGCAAAAATTACTCAACTTTTCTGATACTGGGGTTCCCATCATGCACTGGACCTTGAATAATTAATGAGGTTCATTTTTCACTGGTTTCCAGCTGTATTTATACTGTTTTATCATTGATTTTTGTTTTCAGTATTAGTAAATTGCCATTTTGTGACATTTCGAGTAAATGTTTTGCTTAAAACGACACATTCAAACACAAAAACGATCCATCAAATGTTACCACCATTGTGTATTGTCTACCAAGTATTGAGGTGTTTGCATTCACATAAGGCTTAAAGTCTGACATGATGTATATATAAATTACTTAGATGATCTAAGTAAAGAACAAACTATAAATGACTAATACAATTCAAGATTATTGTTTTAGTGAAGTGTAATACAAAGGCAAAGGAAATCAGTATTAATCAACCTTTTACAAGCCGAGTTAAAATTACTTATTTTTTGTCAAGTTTACTTAATTCCACATTCCAAGTAAATTTAACTTAAAGATTTTTAATTAAAGCTACTGATAAATATGTTTAGGTTTTTACTTGGCAAATCTTTGTAAATTTACTAGCATTTTCTGAGTGAGATCGTTTAGCAAGGTTTTTTCGTTTAGCAAAGTAAATCCTACTCCAATTTTTTTACAGTGTACACTGTAAAAAATGATTTTTGGTTAAGTAAATACTAGTGAAAAAACCCAATGTAATTTACTTGAAAAAGTTAGTTCAGGCAAGAATTTAAAAAACTAAGTAAATTCCATATCAGTACTTATTTCAAGCGAGTATAAATGAAAGTGTAATATCAACTCAATAAAATTAAGTAAAAATTACTCAACTTTTCTGATACTGGGGTTCCCATCATGCACTGGACCTTGAATAATTAATGAGGTTCATTTTTCACTGGTTTCCAGCTGTATTTATACTGTTTTATCATTGATTTTTGTTTTCAGTATTAGTAAATTGCCATTTTGTGACATTTCGAGTAAATGTTTTGCTTAAAACGACACATTCAAACACAAAAACGATCCATCAAATGTTACCACCATTGTGTATTGTCTACCAAGTATTGAGGTGTTTGCATTCACATAAGGCTTAAAGTCTGACATGATGTATATATAAATTACTTAGATGATCTAAGTAAAGAACAAACTATAAATGACTAATACAATTCAAGATTATTGTTTTAGTGAAATGTAATACAAAGGCAAAGGAAATCAGTATTAATCAACCTTTTACAAGCCGAGTTAAAATTACTTATTTTTTGTCAAGTTTACTTAATTCCACATTCCAAGTAAATTTAACTTAAAGATTTTTAATTAAAGCTACTGATAAATATGTTTAGGTTTTTACTTGGCAAATCTTTGTAAATGTAATAGCATTTTCTGAGTGAGATCGTTTAGCAAGTTTTTTTCGTTTAGCAAAGTAAATCCTACTCCAATTTTTTTACAGTGTACACTGTAAAAAATGATTTTTTGGTTAAGTAAATACTAGTGAAAAAACCCAATGTAATTTACTTGAAAAAGTTAGTTCAGGCAAGAATTTAAAAAACTAAGTAAATTCCATATCAGTACTTATTTCAAGCGAGTATAAATGAAAGTGTAATATCAACTCAATAAAATTAAGTAAAAATTACTCAACTTTTCTGATACTGGGGTTCCCATCATGCATAATAAGCAACATTTCATTAAAAAAAACAAGTTTGATTCCACAGTGACTTGAATTACATCAGTGGTAAGTCACAAATATAATTACAAGCATATAATAAACCATTGAGTGAATCATGACGGATATTCTTCAAAATGATTTATCACAAGCATTTATTTAACCATTATTGCATATTAATTTGCTGTGAAACGTATCAGTATATAAGAACCCTAATCACACCGAACCGGTAGTTAATGATTAAACCTTTCGTTGTGAGCCGCTATAGGGACAGCAAAGTCAACACATAAGAGCACTTCGGACAGGTGTTGGACTGCGAGCTGGATTCAGTACACACACATTGATTTTTACCTCCACCGTTTGGAGTCATAGAAAGGTCAGAGATTGAAGTATTTGTCGAAGTTGTAGCACATCTAGAGCCTTCAGGCGCTTTCACTTGTGTGTACTGTACATGTACATTTCCTTGCACTGCTCTGACAATTTAAACCATTGGGCCATGTTGAGCTGCCAAACACACACACACACACTGCAGATTCAGATTGCGCTTTCTGTATTTACCTCTGCATAATAGTCCCGCTTTGCAGAATTGCCGCTTCCTCCAAAATGCTCATTTTGGGTAATCACGCAGCAGTTTGGTGGCGGTTAATTACTACTGGTTGCTAAGCATTGCAAAGGTCAGTTATTGCAGAATGAGGGTAAAATGTCCCTGCAGATGCACCGCTTCCACCAATTTCACATTTCCCTCTCAGCAGGACTCTTTTTATGCAGCAGCGCCGCCGCCTATATTGCTGTTCTTCTTCGTCTGACAGTGTTTACAAAGGATTCAATTAAGGAAGATGAATGTAGCGGTTACGGAGCAGCCGTGCTTGTTTATGCGTTTGTTTGTTTGTGTTTTTGTTTGTTTTGTGTGTGTGCATGGCACAGTTGGTTTAACCCTTGTGCTGCATTAGATTTTTAACACCGTTGAGTGCATTAAGGACCAAAAAATGGCCACATATTAAACATTGCCTAAAATATTATATATTATTATTATTTTCCACTTTTACCAAGTTAAATCTTTTAACCAGCATCAGTCCTCATCATAACTACCAAAAATGTATTCAATTTCAGGATTTTAACCCTTTAATTACCAGTTTTGTTTGCGAAACCATCGATTTGTATAAGAGGAAAAAACACAAAAATTCAATTATTTTCAATAAACTAAATGCAAAGAGAAAACTTTAGATTTGGATTATCACAGTCCCACTTTGCCAAAAATGACCAAAAATGGCCACCTATTAAACATTGCCTATTGCCTAAAATAAGGTGCATTTCCACCCATAGGGAATAAATATGTAGTGACGTCATCTGGTGGAATACACTATATAATGCAAATATAATGCTTTTGCTTCAAAATGAAAGGATGTTTGTGCAAAAATCATGTTTCATGTATTACTGACAGCCTCAGATTTAAACAACGTTTTAATGGGTTTCAATGGGCCATTTTTGGTCTTTATGGTGCTGAGTGTTACTATTTGATCTACACAGTGTGTGTTATACATATTTTGCAAAATGGGATCACATTTTTTACATGTATCCAAAAAGTCACAATTTTGCCAAATTTCATACCATTTGCATTAAAACAGCCAAAATGGTCAAAGAAATTAAACTGCAAAAGACCAAAAATGTCCCTAATGCAGCATAAGGGTTAAAGGAACTGGTGTGAGAGAAACAGAAACGTGTAGTTAGGTAATGTCTCACAGATAGATCCTCGAAACGTTGCACGCAAGTAACCTTAGGTTTGAGTTATTTTCAGAACCTCTTCTCTGTAATTTTACTTTGATACTTTACTAATTTACTATTTTTTTTTTAATATCTTCATTGCATTTCATAAAAAAAACAACAACAACATATAATGTGTTGCTTGTTTTGAATTGAAGGAATGGACACCCATCTCTGAGGCGTGATGGCAACGTCCAGTTTGTTAGCAAGCAGATTCTTCACACTGAATGATTCATTCTCAAATTGCAAATTATTTTCCCAAAATAAACCGTGATTGAGTCAGAGCGAGTAAGTTAGCAAGTCACTAAATTTGTCATTTCTTTCTGATGCAGATGTGCCATGAGATCCTTGAAACTTGAGTCTGCGGTGACTGATGGTGTGATTCATTTTATTAATGGGGCATTTGAAGAATTTATTATAAAACACACTGTATTGATTTGTGAACTAAACAAGTTGTTTAAGCCCATTGCATTGAAACGCTTGAATGTGGACAGATTTCATTATTTTCATTTGTTTGCAACCTTGAATAATCAGTAACTTAAATTGCTATTTAGTTTAATGTTTTAATAATAAGCTTTTAGACATGTATATGACATAAAACATTTGCTAATTTGCAGATCAACACGTTGGGGTGAATTTCAGCAACATGACATCATGACTTTTGCGTAAACATACACGCCACTTTCGAGTCAGGTGGCGTGTTATCTCTACGCATTTTGAACTATCTGCGTGTATCCGCGTGTATGCGTGTATGTCTACGCCATTAACGTCCGCGTCATTCCGCGAGTCTGAACACGCAGTCAAATCTCCAGTCATAAATGCCATTAACCCCAGTGACGGTTAAGTTTAGGGATGGGGTTGAGGTAAGTCGTATCTTTTTTTTTACCTAGGATGGTAAGGGAACAGTCATAAATGCCATTAACCCCAGTGACGGTTAGGTTTAGGGAGGGGGTTGAGGTAAGTCATATATTTATATAACGTTAAGGCAACGGCGTTCATAAACACGCTGAAAGGCGATTATGCGTCTTGATAGCACGCCAAAAATGGAAATACGAATTGGCGTGTCATACACACGCTACTTCATGAGATCAGTCTGATTTCAGAGTGATTGGGACACCTTGCTGGAAAAACTGTCCAAATCATCCTGAATTCACCCATATGATTAATGGGTGCTAACAGTCATTCGAGTATTAGTAGACTGTTTGTTTAATCTCTGCTAACACTTTATTTTGATGCTCCCTAACAGACCTTGAATACTGTCATGTCAACTTATTTTACTAACACTAACCCTAACCTAAAAGTTGACTAATACTGAGATGATGAGATATTATTAATAAGAGAGATAGTTGGCATGTAGTGTCAAAGTCTAAAGTGGACTATGGAGATAGTGTCACCACATTTTGTTAGGTTCTCTGTTCCTACTCAAGAACCGCTTCTTTACTGAAGTCCTCTAAATTAAAGTGGCACACGTAATATCCTAAAACGTTCTCTTGTCTTTTTTGCCCTTGCTCTCTCTCGCTCTGGTTTGCTCAGGATGTGTTGAACACGATGATTAGGTGGTGTTCTCCACGATTCTTCTTCCTTGGCCTGCCGGGCTTCACCATGCTGGTGGGAGACTTCATCACCGCAGCTGCTCGCGTCCTGAACACAGACTCTTTTGAGGTACCTTTAAATGAACACATCCACACTTACACTACCTTTAGAAGCACACCGCTTCATGCTGGCATCTTCTCATTCTTGTTCTCGTCAGGCTCCACGGATCGAGGCTCAGACGGTTCTTGGTTCGCTGGTGTGCTTCCCTAATCTGTATCAACAGATCCCATCTTTGCAGTCTGTTCCTGGATCTGAGGATATTGTAGTTGGCAAAGAGGACATGAAGGTATGCTGTTATACAGGTGAACCAAATCCTGTAAATCTGAATCACTGCTAATATTTAAACTTTAAAATTAAAGTTTTGTTACTGACTAGTCAAGCTCTCAGAAGAAAACACTCTATATATGAAAATGCATTCAAAATAGCATTTAATCTGGGAATAAAACACTCAGTTTGGTAGAATATGTGTTTTGTCAAGTATGTTTTATTCATAATGTTACCCTTTGAACCAGTCGAAATGTTATACTGGTATTGTCTCTAATAAACAGGAGTAGAAAAAGCCTATAAGGGCCAATCCCAATTCTACCCCTTACCCCTTCACTTTCCCCTAGCCCTACCCCTTCGCCTTCCCCTTGACCCTTGAAACAGAGTGGCAATGCGTAGGGGTGAAAATATTCCCCTAAGAAATGGGACACCACTACGCCTCCGTTAAACGTCATTATAAGTCGTCGCTAGCGCCTACGTCACAGGAGATGCGCCGATGTTTATCACAACTTCCAAGATCCCGTCGACAGCTGCAGTTATTTCAGTCGCGTGGGTTACAGCTATTTTCTTGCATCTTGTGAAGTTCGCAGGAAACAACGGAGACGACGAAAATATGTTGCGGGACTATCGTTAGCAAACTACAGTAATTTTAGCGATTTTTTTTTTTTTTTTTACAAACGTTTCTGTGAAGAAACTGACCGTAAATATGAACACAATATTGAATGTAACATAAAGCAAATCATTATTTGTCGTTATAATACTTATTAAAGCCACAAATACTTAAATTTATGGGTCTCCTTTGTCGCTTGGGCAGCCAGCCTGGGTTAGCAGTGACGCTTCTCATACCCCTTCGTTTGAAGTGTGCTCCCGAAAAATCTTCGTTTGAAGGGCTATCTGGCCCTTCACCCTAGCCCTCCCCCTCCAACCAAAAGAGAATTGGGACAGCCCTACCCCTTCACGTGGACGCGCAAAACGGAGGGGAAGGGGAAAGTGAAGGGGTAAGGGGTAGAATTGGGATTGGCCCTTAGTTAACAGTGAAAATGCACAGTTCTCTATTCCAATGTTGATACCACAGCAAAAACTACTAGCCTAACTTACATCAATTTAAAACATTATTAAAGGGATTTTTTTTTGTTTTTTTTTGGAAATAGGCTCATTTTACAACTCCCCCAGAGTTAAACAGTTGAGTTTTACCATTTTCTAATCCATTCAGCCGTTTTCTGGTATTTAGTAGAAGAATATCAGTAACCAGACAGCATTGACAGTTCTCACAACATTGCATTGTTAGGAATAGGATTCATGAAAAAGTTACCGGCCAACTGACGACTGACACCGTTTCATATACTCACCAACACCGGTTTTACATTTGGCACTTGGCAAATGTAAATTTTAGGCCCTGCTCCCTCACATTGCTTGTCCTCCGAGTGGACAGTTCTCTTTAGCCCGCCGTGACTGAACGCATGCAAGGTCTGAGGTAAACTGAAATGATTTAGTGTTCTGGTGCAGACTTTTAATGATGTAGTAGACATCTAATGGTGCTTTTGTAGTTGATATCAGCTGGTTACACATTTTGGTTTCAAATTGTCAAAAATCCTCAGATAAAAAAGGCCCCAGTGTTATTTAAAGGATTAATTCCCCCATAAATTACAATTCTGAAAATGTAAAGCCTTATGATTTAATTTCCTTGTGGCAATGCCATTTTCAGTTAGTAATGATTTGAATGTCTTCTCACATGGAGCGGTATATTTTCCCCTGCCACTGTTGCCTTTAGATTGACTTTCAATTGACTTCTCAATGAAACTACTTAGCGGTGGGCGATATAACCAAAATCTTAAACCAATTACATAATTTAGTCATGGCAGTGATACACTCACCTAATGGTAATTCTGTTCCAGTTGTACAACTGTGCACAACCTTTTCAATCGTGCATGTTACTCTTTTTGGAATTAACCAAACACATTAAAATTATTACTGAAAAATAATAGTAATCCTCGAGTCCTTATTTAAGTGATTAACTCTAAATAGAAATCAGCTGTGTACGTAGGATTTTCTTAATGTCTTCCCGGGCGAATCTTAGGCAGACAAACAGCTTTCGAAAGGATCTCGTGAAAAGGTGCCAATCAGGAGAAGGGTAACATTTTTAGCCATTGTATGATTACCCAACTTCTACCCACATACATAAAACGATATACTATATAGCAAAGCTTAACTGATTTGATTTATATTTTCACCAAAATCATATTATCCTGCCCTAAACTGCTAAATGCAGTAGCACCTTATTGCAGTACACGAGATCCAGGGGGCTGAGTCGAATCCAGATCTGAGGGGTGGAGTTGGGTAGGTTTAGGAGTGGGTTTATAGATCAGGGGGTGGAGCTGGGTAGGTTTTGGGGTGGGTTTATAGATCAGGGGGTGGAGCTGGGTAGGTTTAGGGGTGGGTTTATGGATCAGGGGTGGAGCTGGGTAGGTTTTGGGGTGGGTTTATAGATCAGGGGGTGGAGCTGGGTAGGTTTTGGGGTGGGTTTATAGATCAGGGGGTGGAGCTGGGTAGGTTTAGGGGTGGGTTTAGGGATCAGGGGGTGGAGTTGGGTAGGTTTAGGGGTGGGTTTATGGATCAGGGGTGGAGTTGGGTAGGTTTGGGGGTGGGTTTAGGGATCAGAGGTGGAGCTGGGTAGGTTTAGGGGTGGGTTTAGGGATCAGAGGTGGAGCTGGGTAGGTTTAGGGGTGGGTTTAGGGATCAGGGGTGGAGCTGGGTAGGTTTAAGGGTGGGTTTAGGGATCAGGGGTGGAGCTGGGTAGGTTTAGGGGTGGGTTTAGGGATCAGAGGTGGAGCTGGGTAGGTTTGGGGGTGGGTTTAGGGATCAGAGGTGGAGCTGGGTAGGTTTAGGGGTGGGTTTAGGGATCAGGGGTGGAGCTGGGTAGGTTTAGGGGTGGGTTTAGGGATCAGGGGTGGAGCTGTGTAGGTTTTGGGGTGGGTTTATAGATAAGGGGTGGAGCTGGGTAGGTTTAGGGGTGTGTTTAGGGATCAGGGGGTGGAGCTGGGTAGGTTTTGGGGTGGGTGTAGGGATCATGGGGTGGAGCTGGGTAGGTTTCGCGGTGGGTTTAGGGATAAGGGGGTGGAGCTGGGTAGGTTTAGGAGTGGGTTTAGGGATCAGGGGGTGGAGCTGGGTAGGTTTAGGACTGGGTTTAGGGATCAGAGGGTGGAGCTGGGTAGGTTTTGGGGTGGGTTTATAGATCAGGGGGTGGAGCTGGGTAGGTTTAGGGGTGGGTTTAGGGATCAGGGGGTGGAGCTGGGTAGGTTTTGGGGTGGGTTTAGGGATCAGGGGGTGGAGCTGGGTAGGTTTTTGGGTGAGTTTGAAACATTGTGTACGTGTGAAAAGAACTTTACAAATTAAACTTGACATTGTAATAAAATTGAAAAAAACAAAACAAAAATAGTTACAAAAACAGGATTAGTAAATTATGACGGAGGTTTCATTTTTGGGTGAACTCGTAACATCAGGCATACAAATATGTAAACCCATTCTTACCAACATTATCTAGGCCACAAAACTGAACCTGGGACCTTCTATTAGATGTATTATGCTTCCAAATGTATAGGCATTAACTGTCTTTGTCATGCTTTCTGTCTGTAGGACTACCTTGTAAACATTCTTCTGAAGACTGCACGTAATGAGACATGTGAAGGAGCCAGGTACAACATACTTTCTTACCTCTGTCTATTATTATAATGATCCAGTCAAGGAAACTGAGCTTTATGTGTTCAGTGATCTTGTACTAATTTTTGACTTTTTATTTTGATCCTATTCAAATCCCATGCATATGGAAGCTTGTTTCCGCCACAAAATAAAAAATGGAAAAAAATAGGTTGCGACTTTTTTCTCTCTCACAATTACGAGTTTACATCTTGGAATTGTGTGATAAAAAGTCACAATTGCGAGTTATAAAAGTCAGAATTGTGTGATATTAAGTTGCAATAAAGACAAAAGGCAAAAGAAGTCAAAAGTGAAAGTTTATTTCTCATAATGCGAGTTTATAACACGCATTGTGAGTTTATATCTCGCAATTCTGATTTTATATCACACATGTGACTTCATATCTCGCAACTCTGACTTCATATCTCGCAATTCTGATTTTAACATCAGAAGTCACAGTTGTCTTTTATGTTTTATTCTGTGGCAGAAACAAGCTTCCATAGATATATGATTACAACATACTGATCTGTTTTACCTTGTGAATGATATAAATGGCTTTTCTGGCAGTAATCTGAGTGTGTTTTAACCATGTTTTAGGTGTGTAGCGATCTGCAGTCTGGGGCTATGGGTGTGTGAGGAGCTGAGACACACAGAAACACATCATCAGGTGAAGGATGCAATCAACGTCCTGGGTGTCACACTGAAGGTGATTATGTTTGATGTGTTCTTCACTCTGAAGTGGTTTTAGTCTGTCCTCCTAATCCATTTTAGTTGTATTACTACTGTATAAAGTTTGTATTCATCCACAAAAGTAAAGCTAATCATTTGCTGTATCTCATTTCTCTGAAAAACACACTAAAAAGTGTGTGCGTTCGTGTGCTTGCGTGTGTGTGATGTTTGTGACGTTCAGCCTTGTTTTGTCCAGTCAAACTCAATGCATTAAGGGGCCGTTTACACAACACCGTTTTCAACTAAAAGCATTTTGATGTTTATTTACACAACAACAGTGTTCTGGTGGCCTGAAAACACAAACTTTTGAAAATGGGTTTCAAGTTTTTGAATATGACACACTTATCGTATTCATGTAAACCACAATTAAACCCCCGCAAATCTGTGAAAACTCTGACGTCATGCACATGTGTTGGATATTACGTGTTTAGTCTAGGCTTTTTCTTTTTTGCAAATGAATGGAGATATTAACAGGTAGATAAGGGTCATCACAAGTGGTACGAATTACACAAATCATTATGTCATCATGAAAAATGTAAGCTTTCTTAGAACAGACTCAAGGATAATACATGTTTTTGAAGCAATTTTGTTCAAAGGTTTTGAAATTTTCTTGAAGGAAGTAAAAAGGGACTTTATATCAAGAGGAGAGCATTCTAAAATTGGCATTACAGTGAATGTTTCTGGCTTTGTGAAGATGAAATGTACCCAGAAGACAAACTAAGATAATACAGTATTGTCAAGGTTAACATCCTTAGAATGAAACTCTAGTTGAAAATTATAGATTATAGTTATAATTATGTAATTTGTGTATATAGGCATGGGTGTTTGGCTCGAGTGCACTGTAGTAAAATAATGGCTGTGTGTGCAGATGTGTAGTCTTTCTTTACAAAGTGATCAGAAGAGCATCTCTGAACACACAACACATCAAACCTTGAAGCAGAAGAGCATCTCTGAACACACAACACACCAAACCTTGAAGCAAGGCAGTTTTTAAGGCAAATGGGATGTTAGTGCTGTCAATAGATTACAGTTTTTAATCGCGATTATTTGCTCCCATTTGTGACACTTATAATGACTTAACAAAACATTTCAGAATTGATAGTGTATCCACAAGTTTCCGAGGGGCGCTCCTGTAAAAAATAAAGTGGGTGAAACTTCCGGTGACGCGGCGGAAGTAGCGTTCCAATGGTATTTTGTGTTAGTTAGCGAAGAGGCTAGCTGTTTTTCGGAGAATTATTTTACTATTTAAAGACGCAAATCTTTATGAGAGATGTCGTTACGGAGCTCAGGGACAACATGTGCTGTTCGCGGTTGTATATATAACCGGACTAAACTAATTCAGTGGCTTAAACGTGATTGTTTTGAACATAAGCCGAAAATGAAATCAGAGTGATCCTGCCAGAGCCCGTCTCTGATCCTGCCAACGACTGTAGTTTCCATCACCTCCCAAAAGACGACGAATCTTCCTGTGTACATTTGTTTAAATTCTTAATGTTCTATAAACTCTCTCAGCATGTGATTGGCTGTTTGTTACTGATGTTACACCTAAACTGATGTATCAAAGCCTGTGTTGACAGAATACCAAATGTGCCAGTTAATGTATTCAAGTAGCACATTCATTTATAATTTTGAATAAACTCCAAAGCACAATGACTAAGTTTGTATTTTTTATTTTAATTGTTTGTCAGCTCACACAACTGTCTGTCACCATGCCTTGATGAGTATTGATTATTAATAATGTTATTATAATACTCCCAATCAACTACTGCGGAGGGTAAAGGTACTGTTATTTCACCCTTTTGAATTTCGTTGAGGTTGTGTTCCCACATCGTTAGCTAGTTTGGATCGCTATAACTTGAATGACTGTCAACTGTAGAATGAACGAGTGTCAAGCATGTTAAGTCGCGCTTTGTTTACTTTGAACCGGAAGACACGCCCACTTTTGACGCAAGTCCTCATGGGGCGTAGGAAACTTGTGGATAGTATGGAATTACTAAACACAGCAACATGAAAAACTACAAACGAAAACATTATCCTGAATGTGTGTGAAAACAACGTAGAGTGTAATGAAAAATACATAATCTATAAATGCACAGAGAGGGCACTTACACAGTTTGTTTATGCATCAATATAATCGACTGACGTGTGGCTACTGTACAACCCCTGTATGTCACCACATTTGTCATGCAATCCTCATCCATGAGGCGCTTGTTTGCTTTATGCAGTAGTTTGCGTGTCATCTACCTGTACAGCGGTGGATGTGTGAGGTGCGCTTCAGAAATATCACAAAATATGACAGAGCTTTTGTTTTGAAGCTAAACACACTGGAATGGATAATTCAATGAAAACGCAATAACTGGCATCTGTGATGTAATCAGCCTGGTTTTCTTTAATTCGCTTACTGCATCATTGGACTGAAATTGTCCCAATCTGATCGCAAACCGAAGCGAAATCAGGTTAAATAGTTTCAATTTCCAATTTCCACCTGTGTGACGTTAACATGCCTCATTAATTATTTACGCGCTAAGCGTTATTTTGTATTAATTGCATGGTTTTAAAATACTTTTTTGTGTTGAAAAGCTGTTGTGAAAAGAGACCAAAACCAGGAAAAAACTAAAAGGATAATAGAATAAAATTTTTAAACATGCAAACGATTTAGTCAAAGGTAATTTTCTAGAACGTTACCTCAATATAACATAATGTAAAGTTATCATAAATCGATGGATTATATAAAAATCCAAATGTTTGAAAGACTTTTTGAATCATAGTTATTTTAATCTAAAACCACGTCTAAAACGAGACCTTCCGAATATCGTCTTCACGTTCCCTTCCTCATGCTGCTGTAATTACGTCCAGTTCATGTTGACACGCAGCAGGTCAGGCCAGAGTAAAGCTTTGGGAAAGGAACAGGGTTTCCATCTCTAAAAGCATGTGCCGAGCTGTTGGGAGTTTATGTGCGGCTTCTTCTCTTCTATTACTCTGAGCAAACACTCACTCTCTCGCCTCAGATTCCACATGACTGAAGCCCAGAGCAAGAGAGAATTGTGGGTAGAGCAACAGACAGAATCCATTAACCTGGCATCCTCCCAGAGAAGTGTTTCTCTAGAATAATATGGTGCTAAATAGCAAAAACAAACATAGAAATGACACAAATAATGGCATGCGTTTTAATCATGAAGATGCATTATGCCATATATTCAATTTCAGCGTCATCTTTTACCATTTGATTTATCTCATGTAATATTTTAATACCTAATTGTGTTGGCAAACGTTGGAGACATAACTGTAAAACCTTGTAAAAAAGAGTTAAGATCTGAGAACAGGTGGTTTTAGTGAGCCATAACTTGAAAGAATCAGTCAAATGATATTTCAATATTATCAAATCATTTATAAAGAGAAAATGTATTGCTTTGCAAGATGCTCACCAAGGCTACATTTATTTAATCAAAACTACAGTTACAGCAGGAATATTGTGTAATATTGTTGCATCTGTTTTCTATTTTAATATATTTTATACTGTTATTCTTTTGTAGACAGATCTGAATGTTCAGCTGAATTCGCTCAAGAAATGTTATTATGAAATGTTTCAGTATGGTTAATTGTGCTGCTATGTATGTATTAACCATTTTTTTTTTTGGGGGGGGGGATTGTTTGATTAAATAGAAGGTTTAAAAAGCACAAGAGGTAAAGCCTCATCTACTTAGCTTTATATCAATTTCTGCATATACTCTAAGTTAGTGTTGTCACGGTACCAAAATTTCAGTATTCGGTACGAATACCAGTAAAAATTCACGGTTCTCGGTACCAATTTCGGTACCAAAGCTTAGTTTAAATTTACATATATTTAAGTGTTTATCACGGTTACAAGTATGGAAACTGTACATTTGTATTATAAACACTTTAGAAAAAAATTGGATAAAATGACCTAAAATAAACAATAGTATACACTAACACATTTTTAAAGTTGTTCGTAAAGTTCTAATCCGTTAACATTTATTTAATGCACAATGAATGAAGTGAACAAACATGAACAATCAAGTGTTTCTATTAAATAACATTTACAAACATTAATTAATGTTGTAAAAATATATTGTTTACTCAATGTGTTGATGTGAAGTAGCTAATGTTGATAAATGGTATCTTATTGTACTAACTATAGGCTACAGGAGAAAAAACATGTTTTATTTGATTTGACTGTACTTTTATTTAATCTAAAACTGCATTCATATTTAATTTTGAAAAGGCTTTTTAAACCTGCTGAGTTATAAAGGCAAGAATACGCCTAGAACTGGCACTGACATTAAATGACATAAATAGGGATGCATCGATACTAATACCAGTACTCTGGTGTCGGTTGGATACTACTGTGCTCATGTACTTGTAAAACTACCCCGAAAGCACTTTAGAGGCCGTTCACATATCGCGCGTGTTTTTTTTTTTATTATATTTTTGCGCGTGCTTATTCTTTCCAAAGCGCTTGCTCTCACGTGGCGTCTGTCGTTGCTATGCAACGAGTTTTTATTATGAGCGCGCTTGCCTCGCGCCTATATTTGAAATTGCGAATTTGCATGTAATCGGCCTCTTATGGCAACGTGACATTAGCCTAATCCAAAATATTTCCATTTGTGGCTCTTTACTCCTTTCGTGTCAACAAGTGGATTCAGAGAGAGAGAGCCATATCAGCGTTATGAAGAGGACGCAACTGTGCACCTTTCAGACAGCGCGTCTAGAACTGGATTAACCTGGTACTCGGTACCTAGAAAAGCTGGTACCGTAACATTTTTTTTTTTTAGTACCGACTTTTAGTACCGAGTTTTTTGACAACACTACTCTAAGTAATATTATTATTATTCAATATGTTTCTTCCTGTTCATGTTCATTTCGTGAAAAACAGTCATTTCTATTATCATTTTTTTCATCTAGTAACGTGAGCGTGAATGTGATTCTGTCTCTTAGTTTGGAAATAAGGTGGTGGCAAATGTGGCCTGTGACATCTTTCAGCTGCTGATTTCTCACTGGCAGCACTTACAGAGACTGGAGCCGTCCCTTCCCAAAAGAATCATTGAGGTATGAAGCATCTTCATCTGCATGATGCATCTGTTGTGGTCTTGTGCATGTGACACCTGATTAATCTCTGCTTTTCCTCTGTTGTAGATTTTTGTAGCAACCATAGCGTTTCTTCTGCCCAGTGCTGAACACTCAACAGTTGAGGCAGATAAAAAGGTAAGCAAAGCAGAAGGGAGTTTTTATTTAGATCTCTGTTTGTGTAAGCAGTGTTGGACATGGGAATTCAGAATGATCAGCTCCCGGTTATTCTGTCTCCGTGCTTGGCGTTTCATCCGTCCTAACAGCTTGTCTTTGGCATGTTTATTGATTATTGTGTAGCGGTGTCATGAGTGTGCTAAATGAATGCGCTCTCCGTGTGCTCTAGTTAATGGTGTCTCTACTGCTGTGCCTGCTGGACTGGTGCATGGCCGTACCTCTCTCCATCCTCCTGGAGCCCATCACTATGCCTGTGCTGGATGACCCCACCTCACAGAAAGCCCCGCTACTCGACTACATTTACAGGGTGGGTACAGGCCTCGCGAACTTGTATTAAGGAAATAGGGCTGCACAATTTAGGGAAAAAATCTTATTACGATTTTTTTTTTCTTGATAAAAATCACAATTTAAAAAAAAATCAAATCTAGGTTTGCTAATGATAATGGCTCACACATTTAAAATGTCAGACGACGTTGTGGAGAAGTTAATCACCGAGGTCCAGAAAAATCCACCATTGTTTGACAAGTCAAGCCCCTTTTAAAGAAAATGGATATGGAAAACAATCGTTCAAAAAGACTAGTTGTTGTTTTTATTCCACTATATTGACTACATCAGCTAAATTCACTGTTAGATTATTTGATTTCACTAGTTTCACTCAAAACATAGCATGTTCAATAACATTTTACACACTTTGAAACTGTAGCACGCGAGCTTAGAATAAACAGACCAGTTCCTTGGTGTGGACCAGTGTTGTTTTTGGCAGCCATTTTAGTTTTAGTCTTAGTCTTTTGGACAAAAATGCTTTTTAGTTTTAGTCACATTTTAGTCACTTATAAACTTAATAGTTTTAGTCAAGTTTTAGTCGACGAAAACACAAAAAGGTTTTAGTCAAGTTTTAGTCGACGAAAACACCAAAAGGTTTTAGTCAAGTTGTAGTAAAAGGGAAAAAAAAAGTAGTCTTTAACAAATTAATTTAGGTTAAAAAGTACTGGAAATGGGTTTAGGTTTGACAGGTTTATCAAGTGTTGCAATTCATAAAACAAGCTAACCTTAAAACCTTTGCATTACAAACTAGACCTTATCATTGATGGAGATGCAGTGCTGCCATTGCCAAGCTGTACTTCATTGTCACATTGGGCAGAAACCTTTAATCCCCATATTTCAAGTTATAGTTTTACCCCTGAATATTAAATGTGATTTTCACCAGTTATCACAGTAATAAAGGAATGGGTTAAAGTTTAAACAGCAAAAAACTTTGAGCTACTAGAACATTACAAACAGATAAAGTGGTAACAGTGGAATGTTTTACTCCAAAAACGCCAGAAATAAAAACATTCTTACTTTGGCAATTGTGGCTTTATTTGAGAAATTGCTGAAGTGCAATGAACAACGCAGTATGCAACAATAAGATGCATATTATTTGTAAACACAATCATTATACAAGCCTGTCTATTTTTAACTTGTCCAAACTGCAAAGTTCCAAACATTCTGAAACAAAATAATAAAATAAATATCTAATACTGAGGTGCATTGGACATAGGTTGTTAGGAACAAACATGACACTTGGAGTGTGTTGAACATAAAAATGAATACTGTAAACACTATATTTGGAACTGGTTAGTTCGGTATTTTACACTTAAAGCCCTGTTTTAAGATCGTTTCTGATGAAATAGAACGGTTGAGATTGAAATTTGGACAAATGCTGTTGTCCCGAGAATTTTAGGTTTGTGTGTTAGCACCCACACACTCATTCATAAAACGCATTAAACTTTAGTTTACAAAGACGTCAAACTCACCGAGTGGTCAGGGATGTTCACTGATATGCTCACACAGACATCGCTGCAAAATATGCTTTCCAACAGGTTTTAACCTACAATAGTTTTTGTTCGACTCCATTGACTTGACTTGATACAAATACTACGATAAAACCTGTGCTGGAATCTGGTGCGCGCGCGACAGCCGGGTAGAAATTACATCCAAAACAGGCAGAAATTACATACATTGTGATCGTCAGACTTATAATAATTTTCGTTCCGTCTCGTCAACGAAATCCCGAAAACGTCTCTTCATGTTTTAGTCACCTTAGAGCTGTTTTTAAGTCAAGTCAAGTCAAATATATTTATATAGCGCTTTTTAGCTAGTCATCGCCACGTTATTGTCATAAAAAAACGGTGCGCCAACAAAATCATTTCGTTATCGTCATCACTGATGAAAACATCATTGGTGTGGACTCAAATATATTTATCATTATAGTTATCTTTATAGTTATAATTCTTTGTGTGAACGGCCCTTCGGTTCAATTAAAACAAACTCTGGTGTGATTGCTCTGATAGTGCGGTTCATTTGAATAAGTGTGAACGCTGCCAATCTGAACCCTGTTGGGTCTCTGTCCACTTCCAAAGGAACTATGGTGCAGCAACACTGACCAAAGACATCTAAACAAACCAAAATCAGGACCCTGACGTCACAAAATGTGACCCAACAAAAGACAATGCTGCAATGTTGGCTATTACTTTTTGGAACATGCATCAGAAATGCCTTATTAACAAACTACTATATAATGTTGAATATAATATAGAATAAGTAATGCAATGGGGGAATATTTGTGGGTCCTGATAATGCCAAATGTCTGATGTTACCATTAAAAAGTGGCCTACGTTATTTTAAATACTGTATATTTAGTCAGTGACAGTGTGCATGCATATTCATCTAAAATAATTCTGTATTTTCAACTTCGGAATCATTATTTTTATTCGGGTGCCACTATTGTCCAAGCCTATTCATTTACACCCACAATGTAATGCCAAACTTAGCATTTTAAAGGGATACTCCACTTTTTTTTGGAAATAGGCTCATTTTACAACTCCGTCAGGGTTAAACAATTGAGTTTTACCGTTTTCGAATCCATTCAGCCGATTTTCCGATATTTAGAACAATATCAGTAACCAGACAATTTCTGGTCTCATTGACTTCTATAGTATATTTTTTTCCTACTGTGGAAGTCAATGAGACCAGAAACTCTCTGGTTACTGAAATTTTTCTAAATATCAGAAAATCGGCTGAATGGATTCGAAAACGGTAAAACTCAACTGTTTAACTCTAGGGGAGTTGTAAAATGAGCCTATTTCCAAAAAAAGTGGAGTATCCCTTTAATCAACAGTACATTTTTTGTTAACCTTTTATCATATGTCTTGGAGAATCGCAATAATATTATATTGTGAGATCAGTATCGTATCGAATCATAACATGAGGGTATCGTTACACCCCTAATAAATAAACATAAAAACCTTTTTTTTTTTTTAGAACCTTTTAACGCTTGTCTTTTTTTGACGAACGCTTCTCGTTACATGTATAGGAAGATGGTTGGCACTTACTGTGAACATCACAGTGACAGATCATAGCCTGGCTTACGTCAGACCTCTGGGAACCACATGTTCATTTTCTCGTATTTGAGGCGTTGTTTACGAATTCAGAGCCGTTTATTGGGTGCTAAGAATGTCTATCAAATGCGCCGGCACGTAGCTCATAGCCAATCGTTTCAATTATACCAGATGGCGTATGTTGAGCGACAGAAATTAGACGAGGAAGAAGACGATGGGTCAGAGGTTTATGTGTCTTCCGTCATCCATGACCAGGGTAGCCGCGGGGTCTTAAATGTCTTAAAAAGGTCTTAAATTTCATGTTTCTAAATTAAGGCCTTAAAAAGTCTTAAATTCCGTTGTCCAAGTCTTAATTTTTTTAACGAAGGTCTTAAATTTCATAACAGGGTTTCCGCGCGGTAGTAAATAGAATCTAGGCTACCAAAATTACGGTCCTTGAAAGGTAGTAAAAGTAGAAAATGCAATGCAATTTCACTTGGTAGTAAATTTTTCATCACCGCCTTAATATACGAGTTTCCATTTTCTTCCAAAAAAATAAGGCTGTCTATGAAGTAAATGTGTCTTATTCGTGGAATATTAAATGCAATATAGTAACATAACTTAGCGGTGGTGCGCGAGCACTGAAACGCGCAGTGGATTGAGCACGCAGCAGCACAGACGCGCGAGCTGGTCGAGCACATCCCTTCAAACTGAGATCAGTGGAATGTTTGTAGTTCAGTCGGATGTCAACGAATCATCTAGCTTATTATTAACGTTAACTGCTGAGAGAGAGGGAGAGAGATCGCACGCGCACACTTCTGTTGAATCCTGATCGTTCTCTCAGCACATGTTATTTGGATGATAACTAAGTCGTATAATATGTAAGTAACATGACCTGTTACCTGATTTATGTATAACAAGTGGTTCCCTACATTATTCCTGGACGTGTGCAGGTCAAGAAGTTCCATGAACGCAAACATCCAAAGCGCGCGCCCGTGCAAACCAGCGCCTCAGCGCGTGAATAACGTTGCTGAAAATTGTCTTGCGCTTGTACGGACAAATTCAGACAAAATTATGTAAAAACGGCCGTCTTGGCGAGTATCCTAGTAAACAAAAGTCAGTTACATCTCAAGTGAAGGCAGTTAGCCATGTTCAAATAGGGCCGTGCGTTCGGTCTTAAAGGGGCAGCACTTTAATAAACCTGTTACTGTGTTTTCATGTTCACCAAATACCAATTGTCAAGGACAAATAAATTACTCACTGCTCTTGACTAAATAGTCTACCCTTTTCAAATGTACAAAAAAATATATATAATTATAAATTATAAATACATTATAAATTGCATTTATAATAAATGTATTTTTAATTAAAACATTCATCAGTAATAGTCATTATTGGGATTTGATCTGGTGTTTTATGGCTACATAATGGGTGCGATGTAGGTCTTAGTTTTCATTAAAGTGGTCTTAAATTTGGGCTGATCAAACCTGGGGAAACCCTGATGACGTCATCGTCTTGCTGCTCCCTCCCCGTTCTGTGATTGGTTCCCTAGATGGGGCGAAAGTTTGGTCCATGCTATCCAGAGTAAAATCGCGCTGTTGCAAGGCAGTATGGGAAACCCAGGCTAGACCGATCATGAGCTGCTCATGTGTAAAAATACAGTGCCATGCTTGTGCTTAAACACACAGCACACACAGTATATTATTTAATTAAATCACAGCCTTTGCGATTTAATAAATACACTAAGCCATATTGCAATTTCGGTTTTATTTCAATGAATCGTGCAGCTGTAGAGTGACTGTTACTCTAGTTTGTTACTTGAAATTAAAGCAGAAATCTTCCAGTGTGCGTGTGTGCGTGCGTTATGTTCTATTATAAATGCATTGGTCCCTCGCAGCTCATATTTAGTCATCAGACGCTAATGAGAGGGCATTGAGGGGCACAGAATAAATGAGATATTAGTCCCGGGCTGTTGTGCAGATGCAGACAGACACGGACCTTTGTGCAGATGTCATGCTCCCAGAAAAAAAATGGCCGAATTATTTAAATGTCTCATTGTTGGACTGATAAGCTCGCCAATGAATGCCAAACTCAAGAATTCAGTTCATCATCATATGAGAGAAAATGCACCTGCTGCAAAGGGGAAAAGGGGAAGAATAAATGTCCTTTGTTTTCCTCTGCACTCGTTTGACTGTTAATCATTTTCTGCTAGTTATTATATGCTCAGTGGGAGTACTTTAATCTCCCATCTTTCAGAGCTGAATAGCATCTAACACGAGCACATGTACATAACCCTCGCCAGGACAGCACATCAATACTCTTGTTTTCGAGTGCCTCGTCTCAATTAAGAGCAAGAAATAATGATTAGCATCTCGTGCTTATAGTACTACTCAAATAATAATTGATGATAAATGTCCTTTAAGGTTATGGAGTCTTGGCTCGTTTATGCTGCACAGTTTGAGAAGTGCCACTTAGTAAATGTATAAACTGATGAAATCACAATGAATCCTCAGAACCAGCGAATGCCATTTAATACTTTGGGTGCTAAATTTTCCTCAATTTATTTCTTCCTCTCTCCTCTTATCACTAGGTGACGGCGTTATACTTAGTCGGTTTGATTTTCTACTACTATCTAACAGGAAAAGCAATCAGTTTATGGCCGAGGTATCGCAGCTCTCAGCAATCAGTATGTGAGGGATATAATGCAGTGGGTTGTACCTTAGTCAACTCAAGTCACCGTATTCATAGAGTTTACAATACAGATTGTTTTAAAAGAGCTTTATGGTATTAAACAGAAATCAACCAGAATAATTTTCAATTTTTTCTAATCCAATAGTTATCACTGATTTACTCTTGATTTTCACTTTTACTGATATACATTGATAGTTCATTTTGGATGACCTGTATCTCTGATATATCAGCAGTTTCCGGTTGAACCAGATGGCACTAATAGCTCTATGGTGGTGATTATGTGTCAAATCAAAGCTCTGCGGTTTTATTTATTTTGGGGTATTTTTACAACATGAATGTATATCAGATCATGTTTATGTAGCTTATATTGTCATTGTTTGCTGCGTCAGTGTGTGGTGTTTGAGAATGAGCCAAGGGATAAAGCCTTAATTAAATCAAACAGAGCAAACCTGTTCAGGCACTATGATAAACTGTGCTGGACCGTGTCTTATCTTCTCCAGCCAATAGAGCCATGACCATCTGTTTCTGCACATCGATACACTCCCATATCACAGGAGAAAAAGATTATTAGCCCATAAAGCCCCTCTCTTTGGGTTTCCTGGCTTAGCATTGTAAATATCGTCCCATCTCCATATGGTGGCCTTGCAGCACTCAACCACACCGCCTGGGTGTAACAACAATGTTTCAATCTATTAAAGATTTCTTTTTAGTGCATCTCAGTGGTGTGCCAAGAAGAACATCTTCATGACTGAGTTGTTGATACATCTCATTAGATTTTAATGTAGTACCTTATTCATTGCATTGTGCTTTTGTAACAACAGAACAACGAGAAAGCTGCTCATTATTTAACAAATAATTCTTGTAATCTCACTTTTTTTCTGAAGGTGTTCCCCAGGGTTCTGTATTAGGACCGTAAAACTTTTTTTTAGTATTTAGTCATTTTTTTTGTAGCTTATCAGTTATCAACTTATTTGTAGCTGCCAGTAGCGGAGTGGCAATCGGGAGAGTCGGGAGTTTTCCCGGTGGGCCGGCCCGGTCTGATAAAATGTATTTATTGGAAGTTCGCCATGGCCCAAGCTAAGGGAAGAAAACAATTTTTTTTTTTTTTTTTTTTTACATTTTTTCATAACGGAGCATATATTTGCACTAAATGCCTGTCTTTATAGCAAAACGACACCCGTCATAGAACAGCTTCAGTGGCGTAGGTCGTAGGGCGTGAAGTGTTTTTGAATGCAGCTTTTTGATGCGCTGAACGCGAGTTCGAATCCGCCTTGCCGAACTCTCTCTTCTCCCTTTTCCCAACACAGATATGTAAAGATGTAAAATGTAAAACCTAATTTTATATTTTATGTTATATTTTGCCAACGAACTAAAATTGAAACCATATGGCGTTGCGCCATTATAATAACTGACATTAGAATAGCATCCAGTTTGTTCTGCGTGATTACTTTGCTCTCGCGATCATCTGGCTAAATAAAAGCTCAAGGGTTTATTTCTTGCAAGTGAAGAAATTAGGACAAAAGTATTTTAATTTCCCTATATTATAGTGTAATGTAGGTTAAAATATACTTTTGAAATACTCATTTTCATTTACACATTTATAGGCTATAAATGGATTTTACAGTACGTCATAGGAATAATTATAAATCATTATTACATTATTATAATAATTGTTTGGCATCCTAAAACACCATTGATAATGTAATGCAAACTGAGACTCTCATAACTAAAAAAATTTTTGAGCCCTCTTTATTGTCCTGGTACAAATTAATGTTTTTTCTTTGTTCAACGAGCAGTTCATGGGTCTTAATTTCGATCTCTCAGAGAGCATGAGATTGATGCATTATAACCTTAAAATGTCCAAAATTTTCTTGCCCCCGAACCCCCCTAGAGGCACAGAGTCCACCCAACTACTTTTAGAAAGTACTATGGGAAAGAACGACCATTTATGAACTTTACTCCAGCATACTAGTACAACAAAGTTTGCTTTAAATCAGTAAAACTGTAAATGCTATTGGCTAATCGTGCCGGCGACGAGGGCCGGTGGTCTACGAAATTTCCCGGTAGATTTTTTGGTCCCACTCCGCCCCTGATCACTGCTATACTAAATTCACTGTTCTGCTGTCTTAGGTGCTGCACACTTGTGTATCAGGGTCTAACCTACACACTCAACAAAGTCACTACCTCCTCAGCCTTGCTGATCTGTCGACAGACTACGAACCCTTCCTTGCTCTTGGCAATGTCAAGAGCTTCGAACCACCCCCCATACACAATGTCATGGGGGACTTTGGAAATCTCCTCACCGTGGCTGAAGGTAAGGATTTCCTGTTGTGCTTCCAATTAATCGTATTGCTATTGTGTTTTGTTATCTACAACGTGTTTAGGGAAATCCTTTGAAAACTCTTCTGGGTCATTGCTCACCCCAAAACCAGAAGAAGAAAAAAATTAGCATTTTTTTCCCCCCCCTTTTCCTAAGTGCATTTGTCGATACTGAATTTATTACTAATGGTCAGTAAAAAATATTTTGTGAGATTTAACCATATTTTTTAATTTTATTATTTGTTACATAAAATTTAAAAATTTTTAAATTTTATTATTTGTTACATAAAATTTAAAAATTTTTGCTACATATCAACACAAATTAATTTTTAATGTCTGAAAAGTAAAGGCAAATTTATAAAATTTATGATGTCAACTTTTCCAGCATAAATTGTGAAACCTCTGCATCTCCCTTAAAAAAGGGATGTTTTTAAATTTGTCTTTTGAGTTTATACTGAGCTCTCGTGAATCATATTAGAGCAAATGTAGCACAATGTGAAATGAAATAGAATTTTAAAGAGGTATGCATTAGTTCCCTCATCCACTCAAAGCAAGCCCATTTATGCCAATTATTAAAGAAATCATTTTTTTTTCCCGACCTTGCTTTATCCATTAGGCAACATTTCTTGTGTGTTCTCTACCTTGGCATGTCATCAAATGTCATCTGTTTTTTGTTGGGGTGGGGTGTGGGGGGATCTTTCCTCTTCCAACAGGGATGCCTTTTATGACAGTACATTTATATCAACAGAGTAGAGGAAGAAAAAGACTGCTGGCTTTTGCAACACTAACATCTCCATCCATTGACATGCCTTTTATATCTCTGCACACGAAAAAACAAACAACCTCAGCCAAAGAGCAACTCATAAGCAATATCCCAGTACCTAGCTCATATTGATTAGTTCACTTCAAAGCTCTGTGCATCCCTAATGCAACTTGCTCGTCTTTGCAAAGAGCTTTTTCCACTTTGATGGGGATGATGGTATTGATAGCACTGTCACAATGTGAGCACTTCGTTTTTCCCCCTCCTCTCTCTCTCTCATCCTAATCTTAATATCCACTAATGACAACACTAGATTTCTCACTTTGAGAGGTGTTCAGCATTCAGAGGACTTTAATTCATAGTGCTTGCAGAGCCCTATTCACTTATCACGAAAGGTGTGATGCTCATTAGTGCAGCTCTTTGAGTCTGTTTTAGGAGACTGAAAAGATATTTTAAAGGTGTCTATGTGGACACCCGTATAGATGGTGCAAATGTGGGAAAACTGCCTCCATTGGTCATGACAGCTAAAAGCAGTATGCCAGCTAGCTTTTGAGAAAGATAAGTAAGGGAAAAAACAGTCAGCCAATCACTATTGCCAAATAAATTCTGACGGGGTGATCAGGACTCCAAAAAGTTAGTCATACATCAAATCAGAATCGGGTACTACAGAGATCTGTGATCATTTGTGGTGATGACTGTACATTATCAGGGCTGTGCTATGGAAAAGTCTGTGAGATGAATAAATAAAAAATGGTTAAAATGGCCAAATTACAGCAAACCTCAAAATTGCCAAATAATGGCCACCTAGCTGGCCTGGATGGTCAGTTCACCAACAGAATACCGCATCAGAATCACATATCCCAGAGAGCCATGTAATATAAGAGGGTGATGGGCAGTTTTCTAAATAACAGTGATGGGGATTACTTTTTTTTTTTTCATGCAAAGGGTTAGTTCACCCAAAAAATAAAAATTACTTTTATTAATTACCTACCCTCATGTTGTGACAAACCCTTATGACTTTCGTTTTTCTTGGAAACTCAAATGAAGATCCTTTTAATGAGACCTGAGATTTCTGTTCTTCCATTAAAGTCCACCAAAAACGTTGACTTTTCCAATAGGCATCATAAAAGCAATCTATACAAATCAAGCAGTTTAATCCAAGTCTTCTGAAAAAACACTCACTTTAAATGATGAACACATATATACAGTGGGGCCAAAAAGTATTTTGTCAGCCACTGATTGTGCAAGTTCTCCTACTTAGAATAATGAGAGAGGTCTGTAATTTTCATCATATGTACACGTTAACTATGAAAGACAAAATGAGAAGAAAAAAAATCCAGGAAATCACATGTAGGATTTTTAAAGAATTTATTTGTAAATTATGGTGAAAAATAAGTGTCTGGTCACCCACAAACCAGCAAGATTTCTGGCTCTCAAAGACTCATAATTACTTTTTTAAGAAGCTCTTCTGTCCTTCACGTGTTACCTCTATTATTGGCACCTGTTAGAACCCGTTATCTGTATAAAAGACACCTGTCCACCGCCTCAAACAGTCACACTCCAAACTCAACCATGGCCAAGACCAAAGAGCTGTCGAAGGACACCAGGAAGACAATTGTAGACCTGCACTACGCTGGGAAGAGGGAATCTACAATAGGCAAGCAGCTTTGGTGTGAAAAAAAATCAGCTGTGGGAGCAATTGTAAGAAAATAGAAGACATACAAGACCACTGATAATCTCCCTCGATCTGGGGCTCCACGCAAGATTTCATCCGGTGGGGTCAAAATGATCATGAGAACGGTGAGCAAAAATCCCTGAACTACACGGAGGGACCTGATGAATGACTTGCAGAGAGCTGGGACCAAAGTAACAAAGGCTACCATAAGTAACACACTACACCGAGAGGGACTCTAATCCTGCAGTGCCTGGCGTGTCCCCCTGCTTGAGCCAGTACATGTCCAGGCCCGTCTGAAGGTTGCCAGAGAGCATATGGATGATCCAAAAGAGGATTGGGAGAACATCATGTGGTCAGATGAAACCAAAATGGAACGTTTTGGTAGGAAATCAACTCGTCGTGTTTGGAGTAAGAAGAATGCAGAGTTGCGTCCCAAGAACACCATACCTACTGTGAAGCATGGGGGAGGAAACATCATACTTTGGGGCTGTTTTTCTGCAAAGGGGACAGGAAAACTGATCCGTGTTGAGGGAAGAATGAACTGGGCCATGTATTGTGAGATTTTCATCCAAAACCTCCTTTCATCAGTGAGAGCCTTGAAGATGAAACGTGGCTGGATCTTCCAGCATGACAATGATCCCAAACACACCGCCCGGGTGACGAAGGAGTGGCCTAGCCAGTCTCCAGACCTCAACCTCATAGAAAATTTGTGGAGGGAGTTGAAAGTCTGTGTTGCCCAGCAACAGTCCCCAAACATCACTGCTCTAGAGGAGATCTGCATGGAGGAATGGGCCAAAATACCAGCTACAGTGTGTGCAAACCTGGTGAAGACTTACCGGAAACATTTGACCTCTGTCATTGCCAACAAAGGTTAGGTTACAAAGTATTGAGTTGAACTTTTGTTATTGGCCAAATACTTATTTTCCACCATAAGTTACAAATAAATTCTTTAAAAATCATACAATGTGATTTCCAGTTTTTTTTTTTTTTTTTTGTCTCTCATAGTTGAAGTGTACCTATGATGAAAATTACAGACCTCTCTCATCATTCTAAGTAGGAGAACTTGCACAATCAGTGGCTGACTAAATACTTGTTGGCCCCACTGTAGATCATATGGATGCATCAAATATGATCAACAGAGGCACAAGAACCGATGAAGTCTGGTCTCGAATATCAAGCAATTAGGCTTGAGCTTCATTTTATAGCAAATTAGCAAATCAATGATTAAATGTGAATAAAAGCTTCAATTAAATCTATTCTTCATATAAAGCAGTCTTGTCTCTTTAGAAGACTTGAATTTTTGCCTGAATGTTGGTAAATGGTAAATGGACTGCATTTATATAGCGCTTTCATAGACCTAATGGCCACCAAAGCGCTTTACATATTGCCTCACATTCACCCTTTCACACACATTCATACACCGACGACGGTATCAGCCATGCAAGGCACCATCCAGCTCGTCGGGAGCAGCTGGGGTTAGGTGTCTTGCTCATGGACACCTTGACACTTGGTCAGGTGGAACCGGGGATTGAACCACCAACCTTCCCTGTTTGTAGACAACCTACATGAACCACCATTCCACTGCCACTGCCGCCCTTGATTTATAATGTTATGTTTACGATACCTTTATGGACTTTTTGAGGCATCAACATTTTTGTTACATGCCTTTAATCATAAGACAGATATCCCTCAATTTTCGTGAAATCATCTTCATTGAAGTGATCCTCTTCGAAACCTCAATGAAGATGATGTATTTGCAATGACATGAGGGTAATTATACACATATATCTTATTATTCATTTAAATATAGGGATTTTGGGATTGGCTTTTTGATGATCAACAATGCCAACACTGATGTTGTTCATTACATCCACAAAGAGACTATATTAATATTATACTTAATGTATTATATGTGGCAACTTTTTTCCTGGCAAAAATGGGTTCTGAGGAGAATTAGCCTTTTGACTAACTCGGGTTCATAAACATTTATTTGAATATTTATTCATTTTCAGTGAGCCTTTTTAAATAAATAATATAAATTGAAAACACGTGAACTAACCCTTAGAGTATACCTGTAATTCATATTTTTTTCTATGACTTTTTCTATTTTCTATTTCATATTTACTAAACTTAAGTTGTTTGACATCCCAGAAAAGAAAAGGAGAAGCATGGAGCTGATTCCTCTGACTGCTCGGATGGTAATGTCACACCTGGTCAATCATTTGGGACACCATCCTCTCAGCGGCGGCCCTGCTCTTTTAAACAGCCTGGTCAGTGAGAACCACGACAACCCCTACATAGAGTCTTCCGAACTCTCCTCTGAAGTCTTCAAAAGCCCCAATCTACAGCTCTTCGTCTTCAATGACAGCACACTAGTCTCGTACCTTCAGATCCCCTCTGATAATTCCAGCACTGGAAGTGCCAACCCAAGGGATCATTCCTCTGAGGTCCGCGTCATTGTCCGGGACATCTCGGGAAAGTACTCGTGGGACGGCGGCGTTCTCTTCTGCACTTTGGATGGATCTGGCTTGAGCTCCAGTGGCAGTAGAGATCAGTCATCTCAAGACGCCGGTCTCTCTGAAAAGCAGAGCTCCGTCCGCTCCAGTAAATGCTCCTCTGAGTTGGAAGTGGAGGATGGCGTGGATGTGTTGGACCAGCTACTGGAAGATCTCGGCCACAGCAGCCCCGAGTGCCTCCCGCAGCCCCAGCTGAGGCTCACACAGCCCCCCGCTCCACCCATGGGCATGAACCCTGAGATGGAAGGCCTCATCATGGATGCCATCCACAGACAGACGAAGCAAGAGGATGAGGAGCTGATGTGGAGGCAGAGTGAAGACCCCAGCATCAGAGCAGAGACACAGAGAGAGCCCACACACCAGGAGCCAAAATCCCCCTTTTACCTCTGCAGACTTCTCCTCAACGACCTCGGCATGAACTCATGGGATCGCAGGTACAACATTTCAGAGAAGTTTTTTAAATAAATCGTACATCTCGAAATAAATTCAGTCATTTATTCACCCACTTGTAAAGCTGCTCTTTCCCACATTGATTGATTGATAAGACGTTGATTCTTAAGGCCTAATATACTCGAGTGAAGTTCTTTTTCTTTCTTCGCTTATGGGTCAGAAATGGTTCCCATTTGACCTTTAAAGGGTTAGTTCACCCAAAAATGAAAATTAAGTCATTAATTACTCACCCCCATGCTGTACCAACCCCGTAAGACCTTCGTTCATCTTCGGAACACAAATAAAGATATTTTTGATTGAATCTGAGAGCTAGATCAGTCCTACATAGACTGCCTAAGGGACTGGCTCTTGACGGCCCATAAAGTCATTAAAGAAAAGGTTTAAATATTTCATGTGCCTACAGCGGCTCAATTATAAGTTTATCAAGCGACGAGACTACTTTTTGTGCGAAAAAAACATAAATAACGACTTTATTCCACTATTCCATTACTTCCTTATGGGCGCATGCTCGAGAACTGAGACGAGGACGTTCTCATTCGTCTACTTCTTGTTACCGGCTGCTCACCGCTTAGGAGTTTTACCGCCCCCTACCGTATAAGATGATGTGCTGATATAGCTGGAAGCGCAAAACTTTCTGTTTACAAGCAGAGGAAGATGTGCGCTGTACATACGCTTTTCTATTTGCGTATTTTCCGCACTATAAGGTGCACTTAAAAGCCTTTAATCTTCTCAAAAAACGACAGTGTTCCTTATAATCCGGAGCGCCTTATATATGGATCATCATTTTATACGGTAGATGGCGGTAAAACTCCTAAGCGGTGAGCAGCCGGTAACAAGAAGTAGACGAATGAGAACGTCCTCGTCTCAGTTCTCGCGCATGCGCCCATAAGGAAGTAATGGAATAGTGGAATAAAGTCGTTATTTATGTTTTCGTCTCGTCGCTTGATAAACTTATAATTGAGCCGCTGTAGGCACATGGAATATTTAAACCTTTTCTTTAATGACTTTATGGGCCGTCAAGAGCCAGTCCCTTAGGCATTCTATGTAGGACTGATCTAGCTCTCAGATTCAATCAAAAATATCTTTATTTGTGTTCCGAAGATGAACGAAGGTCTTACGGGGTTGGAACAGCATGGGGGTGAGTAATTAATGACTTAATTTTCATTTTTGGGTGAACTAACCCTTTAAGTCTTACATTTACTTTTATCAAATTCAAGGCCATAAAGAGTTTTACATGTCTTAAATGGTATAAGAATTATTTTAATTTTAATTTCAAGAGCTCTTAAAATTGGAAACAGAAAAACAGGAATCAGTGTGTGACTTACCCCTCGTTTCACAGACTAGGCTTAAGCCTATACCTAGCCCACAAGTCATGTTTTAGCTGTTTTGACTGAACGCAACTTTGCACTGGCATATTTTTTAGTATGCGTCTTTAAATATGTCAGTGTCATTTTTGTCTGAGGCACTTTTATGAAATATCTGTGAAACCAGGCGTTAATGTGTTGATTTAAACCTTAAAAGACGATGATTTAATGAAATACATGTGAAAGCTGCATGTTTCAAAGTAAAAATGATTGCTTATGATCTATTGTTAATTAATTACGAAAATGTTTATTTTATGGTGTTTAGATGGAGGCTACGTCTCCATTTCCTTCCAACCTAAATTACCCAGAAACAGTAGTTGGCGATTACGTCATTCAGAGCCCTAGTCGATGATGTAGTGATACTGAGGTGGAGTCCCGGGATCAAATCCCCACCCACAATCGCAAGCACAGCTGTCAATCATAACGTTACACCCCTTTTTTATAGCATCAAATAAGTAACTAAACTCAAACTTATTGGAATTTTTTTAAGTATAAAATGGATTTTTGTAGTTTGGCTCGCGTACCATTCGATTACATGGAGAGGGCGGGGTTTATAACCTATACTGCAGCCAGCCACCAGGGGGTGATCGAAGTGCTTTGGCTTCACTTTTCAGGACTTGTGCGGCATAATTGGTCTTTATTCATACCTGAAAACTTGTTGCCTTTCACAATTCTGACATTGAAATAGGGTTTTCACGTGATTTGTGCAATTCAGAGGAGTTTTTTTTTTTTTTTTTTTTCTTTTTTTTTTTTTTGTCAGTGGCTGTTTTCGTACTAATGTAAGTCTGAAGGGAACTGACTGCCTTTAACAGTTTCCTTCACTTTTTTTCTCGTATATCCTTATAATGCCTAAGGTAGCCTTTATGAGTGCAGCTTTCTATACAGAGGTTTCAGGCTACCGCTTTATTTCTGCCATTCCGTAAGCGCTACATACTGACTTTTCAATCAGCTCGTCTGCTTTTTTTGGTTTAGACCAATGCAAAAAAAATGCCCTATTTTTAAAGCGGCATACACACTGTGTTGTAAATATTAATCGGTGGAACGAACAGAATCTAATGTGCATTTTAAAAGATCTTACTGACCTTTTAACAGTAGTTTGTTTAAGTTACAAAAACACAGACAGAACAGACGCTATGGTCTATCTTTCCTTTGATTGATCATATACTTAATATACTATTCGAACAATGGTTAAAAATCTACTTTTATGGTGCCATGTTATTTTTGAAGGTAAAAGAGCTGCTTAGATATTCCTCTATACTAGGGGTGTAACGGTACATGTATTCGTATTGAACCGTTTCGGTTTGAGGCTTCCGGTTCGGTACGCATACAAACCGAACGATTGCTTGGACCATTTTTCCTGCCGGCAAAATTCGTGCTGACGCGGCCAACGCAACATCAAATGGCAAGCGTAATGAAAGCAGAACGAAACTGCGCTCCTCGTTATGTGCTTCACGGATCGTTCATCAGTTCGGACCAGCAACATCTGTGCAGCGCGAGCCGATCTCGATCAAGCAACACTCTTACCACACCGCGCTGTCATGGAAACCAGGAGAAACATTGTGCCGTGAATGAACTAGTACTTTACGTCCACAGACCAGCAACATTCACCATGTAATATAGGAACACTAACTGGAACCAGTTTGGCTGGAATGGTGAAATGCTTTCAAGTACTTCACACATCTTTTTCCAGCACTTCAAAATTCAAATATTATATAAATAAATATATATTTAAATGTTATTTTTAATGTGATGACCAAAACATTATTTGTTCATCCTTCAAAGATGACCCCTATTTATAAAGCTGAAAGTTTCAAGATCTAGGAAAACTCACTTATTTAAAAATATATATTTTCTTTAAACAAATAGGACATTTCTCTGGCATTTCTTTCTTTTTGCTGTATCGAAAACGTACCGAACCGTGACTTTAAAACCGAGGTACGTACCGAACCGTGATTTTTGCGTACCGTTACACCCCTACTCTATACGTTTTTATATGGATGTGAAATTATGAGTGTGAGTAGATGACTAAAGACTTAACATTTTTGAGTATCTTTTTTGCATCTCAAAATATATGAGCATGTCACAAAATAATTACTTGACGTCTAAATATTTTAAATGCATGCAGTACTTCTAGTTGGCCTGTGCATTGGTTGCAGTGGGATAGGAGGAAACATTTTACCATTAACAATATTTTTTTTTTGATTAGCTTCTGTCTCACCATTTATCTTTTGAGAAGTTGTATGATGTTCCATTTTATTTTCTCTTTATAGAAAGAACTTTCATCTTCTAAAGAAGAACTCCAAGCTCTTGAGAGAGCTGAAGAATTTGGACTCAAGGCAGTGGTAAGAGTTTCTGCTTCTGCTTCAGAATGTCTGGAAACAGGATGACAACATCTGACGTTCATGCCTTAAAGGGTTAGTTCACCCAAAAATGAAAATTCTTTGAGTAATTGCTCTCCCTCATGTTGTTCCAACCCTGTAAGACTTTCGCTCATCTTCCGAACACAAATTAAGATATTTTTGATTAAATCTGAATCACTCCTCCATAGGCCTCTGAGGGATTGAAACTGAAAGTATTCTCAGTTTCAAAAAGCATTCTCGTCGCTTAATAAACTTTGATTGAGCCACTGTAGTCACTCGGACTATTTTAACTGTCTTTAATAACTTTTGGGCCGGCCAGTTTCATTCCCTTAGAAGCCTATGGAGGAGTGATCCAGCTCTCAGATTTAATCAAAAATATCTTCATTTGTGTTCCGAAGATGAACGAAAGTCGTACGCGGTTGAACAACATGAGGGAAGTAATTACTCACAGACATTTCATTTTTGGGAGAACTAACCCTTTTAACTCTTTGCCCGACAGCATAAGCCAGCCACTGCCAGAATCTTGAACATTTTCACAACATTTTCAACATTTCCACAGAATATTTTGTTGCGTGAATATCAGATTTTCTTAATCTTTATTCTTTATTCTTAATGTATTCTTTTAACAATTGAATAGGGATAAGTTTCATTTAAAAATAAATAAATAAATAAACATTTTTCGATTTTATTTTAAAGATTGCATTCAGATTTGATTCAGAACGATGATCAAAACATAAATGGAGTTGATCCATAAATGGAGTAAGTACATATAAGTTTAACAATATAAGTTTCATATTGTTTAAATATAAATATTAAATATAAATATTGTTTATATATTCTGAATTAAATTGTGTAATTTACTTTCATTCTAATTTAAAATCACATAATAAGCCTATAGATACATTCATCACCCAAAACTGTTCATAAATAATTTATGAATAGTATTTATAATGTGCGTCTATCGCTTGTTTCTGCTTTTTCTCCGTCTGTGTTTTGATCAGTAGATGCTTAATAGCGCCCCCTACTGCAGTGGTTCCCAACTTTTTTTTTGTCTGAGACCCCCCCCCCCCCCTTTTTTTTCCCCAAGAAAATATTTCTATTATATATTATATTATATTATAATATATTAACTTTTAAAAATATGACGCGACCCCCCACAGAGCTCGCTGAGGCCCCCTTATGGGCCGCGACCCCCCTGTTGGGAACCGATGCCGTACCGTATAACAGTGAAAACACAGAAAGAATAGAAATTCCATCAATGGCGGGGAAAGAGTTCAATTTTTATACATAATTACACACCTAGTAAATTAGTGACATGAAAACTGAATTATATCTTCTTTCTGACTCATCTGCACTTAACGCAAAAAATCAGCAGCAAACAACAGCATGCATTTGGAGAGCTCTATCATGCAGCCTAATGCCAGTCTACAGAGAGTGGCTAAATCCTTTAAAAGCACTATTAAGGAGACATGTCTTAAGAACACTCTCAGATACTCCGCTACTCACAGCCTAATCCTGCCCACGTCTGGCTGATCACAGATCCACACTTCTCAGCCAACAGCGATCAATAGGCACTCAGAGTGGCTAATTACAGAGGCTTATTAAAGAATACCCCCAGGATCGGGCCAGCGTTCCCCTCTGCAGGCATAGCCGGCCCACTCATGGCAACCGCTGACTGAGCATGCCAAACATCACACTGCAAGGGCATGAGGCTTCATTAGCAACACTGCTCAAAGAGACACACACCGCTCACACATACACACCACATACCAGTATTGTGTTTATTTGCCGATAGCTGTAAGTTATAGCCTGACTTCGTCATACTCATATTCTAAGTGAGTCTGAAACTGCTCCATAGGGCTTTGATTATGAGGCGTCTTAATCGAACCAGGGAAAAAACAACTCTGCACTCAATTGGATAGACCTACAACCAATCAGAGCAACGCAGCAAGTCAGCTACATAGTTGCATAGCATAGTTGTCAACAGAAATCAACTGCACACACGCTGGCAGAAGTAAAATAATGAGTGTTGCTTCTTTTACTCGGTCCTCCATGAGTGCGACCAAAGGAGAAACCACAACGACCACATCCAATCTTCTTAGTGACCATCGGAGCCAGCTGATAAAATAAACTTTTGCCGAATCCCATTGGAAAGGACCAATACATCTTTCCGATCGACAAATGCCTTGATTGCAGTTCTCAGTTCGTCTTTTAAAATGAATACACTGTTGATTTCTTTTACAACAGACGCAATAGCGGAATCTATACATCTCAGTTCTCAGTCATCTTTGACGGAAACCAGATCAACCCAAGCGCTCTTTCGTGACGTGATGATTACGTAACTGCAGTTCATCTGTCCATCATCGTATAAAGCCCGCCCTGGCAATTTGATTGGCCCGACCTTTTCTGAACTGATCATAATTACTCCTCAATGGATCAAGTCCAGACCGAACTTCCTGACCAAAAAATGTTGTGGGCGGGGTTCGGTCTGGCATCCAGGCTAGTAAAGCTACAATATACAATTTTTTTTTTTTTTTTTTTTTTTTTTCACAAATGGTTTTTCTTTTGTTAATAATTATTAAAAATAGTATGAATTTAATGAGCATAACAAAGGTTGTTTAATGTATAGGTTACTGAATATTCAATTTTTTGATAGAAACTCAATCAATCAATGAAATTTCTTTATTTAGTCATGATGTTATTATAGACACAACAATAATCTCCACAACAACAAAATAATAACATTCATTACTGAATAGGAGCATAAAGAAGACATAGTCTTATAAATTAATGCCCCTTTTTTCAATAATCTAAACTTATACAGAACAGATGGCTCGCCAATTTTTCTTTTTTCCTTCCTTTTTATATATATATATATATATATATATTACTTCAGTATTACTTCACATCTCAGCAATTAACAATTACCAATTTAGAAGAAACAAGAGAGAAAAAAACAAACAAACAAACAAAAAAAAAATATATAATAAAAAAAATAAAAAAAATAAAAAAATAAAAATAAAACATTGTTTTTTATGCTTCACTTCCTTCGTATTTTTCAAGTACAGATTTTTTTGTACATTTTATTGAATTGAACAATCGTGTTACATGATTTTTGACCTCTATCCAAAGAGTTCCATAAACTAATCCCCGTTACAAGAAACCCCTTTTGTTTTTTTGAGGTACGTGAATATGGTACACTAAAATTGCCTTTTCTTCTGTTGTTATTGTCTGTGATTAACATGAATTTATTTTTAATATGTGTTGGTACTAAATTGTTTTTCACTCTCCGCATAATTTGTAGTATTTTTAAACTGACCAACTCTTTAAATTTCAAAGTCTGCAGTTTTATAAACACTTTTTTTGTGTGGTCTCGTGAACCTTTGTTAGTCATAATTCTTATGGCTTTCTTCTGGAGTACAAACAACTTATCTGTATAACTGTTGCATGCATTACCCCACACTTCAGTACAATATGTTAAGTATGGAACAACTAAGGTTAAGTATAGAAGCTGTAATGAAGCTTCATCTAGTATATGTTTAACGTTATATAGAATACCAATATTGTTACTAATTTTACCTAGGCTTCCAGCTGAGTTTACTGTCTAGGACAACCCCCAAAAATTTGATTTCTGGAACACATTCGATTCGAAACTAAGACACAACTGTTCTTTAGGGAGAGCATTATTAAAAGCTGTTATTTAGCTGTTGCACATTTTGCACTCGGACTTCATACCGCACAACGTCTACCCTTTACCCAAAAATGGAACATTTGATAAAATTGTGACACACAGGATTTAGACATACTTCACCCAGTAATGAAAAATCTGTCATTAATTACTCGCCCTCATGTCGTTCCAAGCCCGTAAGACTTTCATTCATCTTCAGAACACAAGTGAAGATCTTTAATGAAATCTGAGAGATTTCTGTCTCTCCATTGACAGCTACGCAACTACCACTGTGACGCTTTAAAACATTCATAAAGAGATTGTAAAACTAATATAGGGTGGTTTAGTCAAAATTTTCTGAACAGAATCGATCGCTTTATATGATAAAAATATTGAATTTAAGCTTTTATTTACATATAAACATTGATCAGCAAACATGGACAGAAGCTCAACTGAACCTGCTTGACACGTGAGAACAAACCTCTTCCTGAAACTCAAACGTGATGCGAAACACGAGAATTGGTTCTCACACGTCAAGCAAACATGCTTGAGCTTCAGTTTGCCACAACTGATGTGTGAGTTGATGAATATGTGAATACAAAAACCCCTGAATTCAATCTGTTCATCATATAAAGCGATCGATTCTGTGCAGAAAATATGGAGAAACCGCTCAATTCACATGGATTAGTTTTACGATCTCTTTATGAACTTTTTGAAGCGTCACAGTGGTAGTTACGTAGCTGTCAATGGAGGGACAGAAAGCTCGCAGATTTCATCAAAAAGATCTTCATTTGTGTTCCGAAGATGAACGAAAGTCTTACGGGTTTGGAACGTCATGAGGGCGAGAAAATTATGAAAGATTTTTCATTTTTTTTTTGGTGAACTATCACTTTTTACTCCTGGAAGACAAATATATTCTCCTTTTATTTATCATTGTATTTTTAACAGATTTTAGGGTTGACTTATATTCATCAAGCCCTACCATTCCACAAATCTAAACTTTATACCCCATATTGATAACTTTGATTAAAATTTTATAAATCTCATTGCGCAAGTATTCAGACCCTTTGCTACAACACTTGAACTGTTGCTCAGGTGCATCCCATTTCTCTGGATCGCCTTTGATTAAAGGGTTAGTTCACCCAAAAATGAAAATTAAGTCATTAATTACTCACCCCCATGCTGTACCAACCCCGTAAGACCTTCGTTCATCTTCGGAACACAAATAAAGATATTTTTGATTGAATCTGAGAGCTGGATCACTTTTCCATAGACAGCCTGAGGGACTGCCTCTTGACGGCCCAGAAAGTCATTAAAAGAAAAGGTTTAAATATTCCATGTGCCTACAGCGGCTCAATTATAAGTTTATCAAGCGACGAGACTACTTTTTGTGCGAAAAAAAACGTAAATAACGACTTTATTCGACTTTCCATTACTTCCTTATGGGCGCATGCGCGAGAACTGAGACGAGACCGTTCTTCTTCGACTACTTTTTGTTACCGGCTGCTCACCGCTTAGGAGTTTTACCGCCCCCTACCGTATAAGATGACGTACTGATATAGCCGGAGGCGCAAAACGTTCTGTTTACAAGCAGTACGTCATCTTATACGGTAGGGGGCGGTAAAACTCCTAAGCGGTGAGCAACCGGTAACAAAAAGTAGTCGAAGAAGAACGGTCTCGTCTCAGTTCTCGCGCATGCGCCCATAAGGAAGTAATGGAAAGTCGAATAAAGTCGTTATTTACGTTTTTTTTTCGCACAAAAAGTAGTCTCGTCGCTTGATAAAGTTATAGTTGAGCCACTGTAGGCACATGGAATATTTAAACCTTTTCTTTTAATGACTTTCTGGGCCGTCAAGAGGCAGTCCCTCAGGCTGTCTATGGAAAAGTGATCCAGCCCTCAGATTCAATCAAAAATATCTTTATTTGTGTTCCGAAGATGAACGAAGGTCTTACGGGGTTGGTACAGCATGGGGGTGAGTAATTAATGACTTAATTTTCATTTTTGGGTGAACTAACCCTTTAAATACACTGAACACATTGAATATGGTGACACCTCAAATGTAATGATGTTACGACTTTTTGCATGATGTCTGTTTGTCTCGTGTTTTTCTGTTTCCAGTCGAGAGACGCACAAGATTGCTGTGTTCTACATTGGAGAAGGCCAAGAGGACAAATGCTCCATTCTGTCCAACACCGAAGGCAGTCAGGCGTACGAGGACTTCGTCTCCGGGCTGGGATGGGAGGTGAAATAATACATAAAATCCACTTAATGCGTCTGTAGTGAGCAGGGATCAAGTCCTGTGACTACATCAGAAAGCTTCTCTCTCTTTCAGGTGAATCTGGCCACTCACTGTGGGTTTATGGGGGGTTTGCAGAGGAATGGCAGCACCGGAAACACAGCGCCATACTACGCTACTTCCAACGTGGAGGTCATCTTCCACGTGTCGACCCGCATGCCTTCCGACTCAGATGACTCCATCACCAAAAAGGTAGTTCCTCATTTCCTGCTTGACAAGACCCATACACTTGTAAAATGAATATAGATGTGATAAACTGGTAGAAATGTGTCATTTATCAGTATCATAAATTGTATCACTGTTTGGTCAGGAGTTCAGGCATTCCAGTCACATTCTGAGAGGAAATGAGAAAGAAAAAAGTGCATGATCTTTGGTTTCGAAACGACCTTCCGTTAAACTGCGCCTCCTTAGTTACTGTTGCTATCACTATCAAGCTTTTCTATTGCCGTTTGTTCTACCGCTGTGAGAGAGAAGCAATCAAATCGAGTGCAAAACTTGAGTGCATTTGTAATCTAGTAATCATATCTAGTCACCAAAATAGTCTCAAGTAAGCCATGGAAGTCAAAGTGGACAAAGAAATGTACTGTACGGTGAATATTTAGAATGAAAGCATCCGCCATAGTCAATTGAAAATGCATGGCAGGTCAAATATCAATTCGACAGGGTCCCTACGCAGTGTTCACTGCTCTCTACTCCCCACGGTGCATCAGTTGAAGTGGACTTCACTGACGATAATCACTCATTTGGAAAGCCCTGCAACGTCATCAAAGAAAGACGACAACAGGGTCGTGCAGATTATGATATAACTGAATTAAATTGTGTAATTTACTTTCATTCTAATTTAAAATCACATAATAAGCCTATAGATACATTCATCACCCAAAACTGTTCATAAATCATTTATGAATAGTATTTATGAATACTCAATGCATACTGTACGTAAACTCAGAGCCATTGTTAGTTCCGACTGGTGCACAATGACAGTAGGTTGATTTTCACTATCCACTTCCTGTGAAGTGATGTATCGATGTTCCCTTATTCCCTAACCTTTTTCAGCGCCCTTCGAACTGAACATGTTCGTTCCCTTCGGACTAGAATCTCACTTAAAGGGTTAGTTCACCCAAAAATGAAAATTAAGTCATTAATTACTCACCCCCATGCTGTTCCAACCCCGTAAGACCTTCGTTCATCTTCGGAACACAAATAAAGATATTTTTGATTGAATCTGAGAGCTGGATCAGTCCTACATAGACTGCCTAAGGGACTGGCTCTTGACGGCCCATAAAGTCATTAAAGAAAATGTTTAAATATTCCATGTGCCTACAGCGGCTCAATTATAAGTTTATCAAGCGACGAGACTACTTTTTGTGCGAAAAAAACATAAATAACGACTTTATTCGACTATTACATTACTTCCTTATGGGCGCATGCGCGAGAACTGAGACGAGGACGTTCTCCTTCGTCTACTTCTTGTTACCGGCTGCTCACCGCTTAGGAGTATTACCGCCAGAGGTGGGGACAAGTCACACATGGTCAAGTCCAAGCAAGTCTCAAGTCTTAACCATCAAGTCTCGAGTCAAGTCTCAAGTCGCAGTTCAGATAAATCAAGCAAGTCAAGTCAAGGGTTCACCCTAAGCAAGTCAAGTCAAGTCCTGATAAGTTTCAAGTAAAGTCAAGTCACACTACTAAAATAAATAGAGGTAAATTTTTTCGATACATATTTATTTTTGCACAGAAAAGATGAACTTTTATACATATATTATGTATCTTACATTTGCTATATTAATCATATGCATATCTGTGCTACATTAATATCTGAAAATAAAATAAAATTGTGTTGTTTACACAAAACGTTCAGAGTCTAAGATGTATCGATTCTAAGATGTATAATCCAATCTGTCTAATTCAATTTAATTGAAACGGTCTAAAATGTATGAAATCTAAAATGTAATATCTTATATCTTATATAAATGTAAAATATAAAATGTATGAAATGTATGAGAATATAAAATGCTATTTTTTTTTAATTCAGTAGTTTTTCTTATCATAGCCAACAAATGTCTTCGGAAACTCCTTTTCCTCGATTTACTGAAACCTATATGTAAAACGCATTTGCAGCTGCACAGCCGTGTATATATCTATGCTGCATATACAGACATCCAAACCTACAAGAATTCATTTCAGGGAGGTATATCTCAATGAATGTAATGTTGGGGGGGGGGGGGGGGGGGGGGGGGGGGTTAATATATGTTATATTAACATATTTAAAATATGTTTAAAATAAATATAAAATAAAAATGGTAATATGTTATATTAACATATATTATATTTAATAAATATTACATATTAAATAATATTATGTATATTATATATTAAATTTACATAAATATTAACAAATGATTGTTTTAATTATGGAATTCTCCATAATTAACTCCTAAACTTCAGTAGAGAACAATTCTTTGTAAGGAAGGAGGGGTTTCTTTATTGTACATTTATTTGCATGTAGTATGTAGCATATGGTTTGCGTTGCTTTAAATTGGTCAGTACAGCGCTGACTATTGAGTGTCGCTAGGAAACACGTCCGCGCTGCGCTGACGAATCGGCTGCGCGGCTCGGATCATTGAACCGTGCAGATGACATGTCTGCGCGGCACGAGCTCTGTAAAGCCCCGCTGTCTCGTCCCACTTTTGGTTTGTTTGGCTTCCCATATCTCTGCCGTGCACACGCCTCACGCTATGTATGTTATACGCGCAGTATCTCGCTCTAGATTCCGGGAGATTTTAACTCATTTGCGGGCATCAGGGAGACGCTATCAATATGCGTGAGACTCCCGGAACTTCCGTTTGGCGCGGTTTGAATTGAGCAGCGTAAAGGCACAGATGCCGATATATTGATGCTGACGTCATAATATATATTTTAATTAACTGTATTGCTGTTTGTTTATTATATGTTCAAGTCATTGTCGAGTCTTCCACTTCAAGTCAAGTCAAGTCTCAAGTAACTTGTTCTCAAGTCAAAGTCAAGTCAAGTCATTTTTGTACTTTAATCAAGCAAGTCACAAGTCCTGAAAATTGTGACTCGAGTCAGACTCGAGTCAAGTCATGTGACTCGAGTCCCCCACCTCTGATTACCGCCCCCTACTGTATAAAATGATGATCCATATATCCTTATATATGGATATATATACAATATATCTCTCCGGATTATAAGGAACACTGTCGTTTTTTGAGAAGATTAAAGGCTTTTAAGTGCACCTTATAGTGCGGAAAATACGGTAATTGAAAAGCGTATGTACAGCGCACATCTTCCTCTGCTTGTAAACAGAAAGTTTTACGCTTCCAGCTATATCAGCACATCATCTTATACGGTAGGGGGCGGTAAAACTCCTAAGCGGTGAGCAGCCGGTAACAAGAAGTAGACGAATGAGAACGTCCTCGTCTCAGTTATCGCGCATGCGCCCATAAGGAAGTAATGGAATAGTGGAATAAAGTCGTTATTTATGTTTTCGTCTCGTCGCTTGATAAACTTATAATTGAGCCGCTGTAGGCACATGGAATATTTAAACATTTTCTTTAATGACTTTATGGGCCGTCAAGAGCCAGTCCCTTAGGCAGTCTATGTAGGACTGATCTAGCTCTCAGATTCAATCAAAAATATCTTTATTTGTGTTCCGAAGATGAACGAAGGTCTTACGGGGTTGGAACAGCATGGGGGTGAGTAATTAATGACTTAATTTTCATTTTTAGGTGAACTAACCCTTTAAGATGGGAAATACCCTGTGAAGTCCACTTCGCAGTCCATTTACGGTCGAATGGAGTGCACTTTATGTATGTGTGTGTATGTGCTTTGGATGTTGTTTTAAATTAAAAGCAACACAAAACAAAGATGAAATATGCCAACTCACTAAAACACACAATACATATATATGTATTTTATTATTGTAATTGTAAGTATTGTATATATTATTGTACTGTAAGTGTAAGTATTGTAAGTATCGATTGATTGATTGGTTAGTCACTTGTGTTTTCATCGTTTTTCCCTATTTCTCTTCTCACCGCTGTCTTGAAATGCAAATATCCTACATATATATATATATATATATATATATATATATATATATATAGTGACAAATGTTTGATTTCCCCTAAAAAACACGTATTGCCATTTCATTCTGTTTGAAATGTTGATTTAATGACGGGTGCGATGCATGTAAAGCGTGGCTTCTGGAGCGTGCCGCTGACCACCGCTCTCTGTCAGACCTCTGCGAGCTGCGAGAGCCCGTCGTGAGCGAGGGAGCCGAGCATGTGCAGGTTTAGTAGCCCTGGACTCTTGTGCGCGCTGTGACCGGGGCCCCGATCAGCACATTAACTCGCGCCGCAAGGGCCAAAGGCCTGCCGGATACCAGCAGGGCCCTGCTATCGAATTCCCCCTGTGTCTGCGGGACGGCGATCGACATGCGTTAGCAGGTTAACTCAGGCAAAATGAGCCGGTGGGATCCTGCTTAGTTCTGAGCGCTCAATCCGATCATGCGCAGGCCTGCAGAGAGAAAAATTCATCAGGCTCCCGGACATCGAAGCCTCACACCTTCAGAGCTCATATTAGCCCATCTCAGCCACACTCCGTTCCTCTGTTAAGCCAGTGGGAGGGAGCGTGTGTGCCGCGAGCCATGCTCGATTCATTTTGGACACCAGGCCCCGTAATTGCTGCGCTCCCGCTCTGGCACGTGTGTGAGGAGGGGTGAAAGGGCTGTTTTATCAGCCACAGGCAGACAGGAAGTAACTCCTCTGATTTGCAAATCCAACTTTCAGAGGTAGTGAGAGAAAGGAGGGGTGAAAGGACGACAGAGAGGAGAAAAGAGAAGTGCTGGGGGCAGATCGAGCAGAGCAGCTGGCCAGGCTAGTAATGCAGTTACTGGGAGGGTGTTTCCATGCGAGGCCTGGTGTCAGGAGGCACCTCACACACACACACACACACACACACTCTTCTTTGTTTCAGCGTTTAAGCTTTAGGGCATATCTTGCTCTGCTCAGCGTCTGTGTGTTTACATTCTACATGTACACTGTAAAAATGTTTTTTTTATTATTATTATTGGAGTACGTTTTACAAGTAAATACTATTTCAGTCTTTCTACTTCAAAATTTTATGTTCAATTCAATGTTTCTTGCTGATTCTACACATTTTTGAGACTCGCTAGTAATTTCTGAGGGAATTGTTATCAGTGTAAATGTTATACTCTATGCAACATATGGCTGTTAATATCTGCATATTTTCATGTTTGCTATGTAAATGCCACTATTACTGTTGCTCATACTTAAATTCCTCCTGTAGTCAATAATTTATCCCTTAAAACGAATCTGATCACCAAAATTACAAATTTAAATGTTTTTTTTTTTTTTTTTTCACTTAAAAAAAATCTTCTTGCCTTTAAAGGACAACTCCGGCGCAAAATGAAGCTTTGGTCTAATTACACATTGTTACCTAGTCAACCGTTATCTGAGATTTGTTTTCATGATTGCCGAATGGAAATAGTTTTATCTCTAAAAACAGTTTAGCCTATAACGCTAGTATAATGCTAGTATTTAGGGCATAGAGTAATGACAAATAAAAATCGCTTGTTATTACCACTAACAAGGCTCAAAATAGCCCCACACCAACACGACAGCATAACAAGGGTCCCTACATTCAAACCGAAGCATTGAGAACGTTGTTAGCGTCCATACAGTTTAATAAGAAGATATTTTATACATACAGTCAACTTCGCGAATACAGGAAGAAGCCATCTTTGAAAAAAAGTCTCTACCAGTCGATCTACGAGCGCCGATCCAAGTGCGCTGAACTGTGCAGAATCTCATAGGGTCCGTTGTTTCCAGTAGAAACACAAACAAACCGTTTTCTTCTCTTCAATATATACACGTAGCCTACTGTTCACGCTCACCTTATCACCTTATTCACATCTCACCAGCGCACTTGGATCGGCGTTCGTAGATCGACTCGTAGAAACTATTTTTCCAAGATGGCTTCTTCCTGTATTCGCGAAGTTGACTGTATGTATAAAATATCTTCTTATTAAACTGTATGGACACTGACAAAGTTCTCAATGCTTCGGTTTGAATGTAGGGACCCTTATTATGCTACCATGTTAGTGCGGGGCTATTTTGAGCCTTGTTAGTGGTAATAACAAGCGATTTTTATTTGTCATTACTCTATGCCCCATATACTAGCATTATACTAGCGTTATAGGCTAAACTGTTTTTAGAGATAAAACTATTTACATTCGGCAATCATGAAAACAAATCTCAGATAACGGTTGACTAGGTAACAATGTGTAATTAGACTAAAGGTTCATTTTGCGCCGGAGTTGTCCTTTAAATATCTTGAATGTAACTCTACACCCTTGCATCATTTAGTTTATGTGCTTCTATGAAAATGTAAATGAGCCCCGCTTCCACTCACTCACACAGCTCAGAGGTTCAAGGTAGTTTGTGATGTCAGAAACACCAGCGATTACGTGTTTTCACTGCAGTTTTAAGGACAAAAAATACTCAGTGATGCTTGTCGACTTATGAATTTACACATGGTTTGTCTTAAAGCACATTAAAAACACAAAATACACATATAAACAACATTAAAAGCTTGATTTTCAATTTTGCTGTTTGCTATTTTTGCTATTTTGATTTGGCAGTAAACTGTATCTGGCATTTTAACAAACTCTTGAGGCTTCTTTCTGGGCCTAAACTAAGAACATTATTTAATACAATTAATATATAGACTTTACTAGTATCGGCACAATAATATGTTTTACCTTTTTTTCGGACACATTATCGTATCAGCAAAATCCAAAATTATTCGACCTATAATTCATATGTATTTAAATATTGGTACACAAAACCAATTTCAGTATATTTTAAATAAAACTTGTCTTGGTTACCCTTTTTTAAAATGTTTACCCTGATTTGAATATATGCCCCAGCCTGTTTAATTAAGAAAAATAATGTTACTGTAGATACACAATGTATTCTGTATTCATTTTATTTGTAAAACATCTTTGAATTTTAAAAATATGCAGAGACCCTGATTAAACTTTGGTCCTAAAGTAGTCCTGTCCAACACGGACATGATAGCGCAAGTCATGTGGTTTAATAAAAACTGTGCTATCACTGTGATTTCCATCTGGTGAGCGATAAAATTGGGTGAAAAAAATCCCAAAGCCTTTGATTGGTGGAATGACCCGAGTTCAGCCCATCAAAGGCTCTCAGGGAGTCCTTTGGCTTGGGCTGGGAAGAAACCACCAACCGTCCAGATACCCTAGCAACCGCATAGAACAGTGCATAGCAACAGCATGGCAACCACCCTCAGCTCCTTCAGCAGCACCTTCTACTTCACCCTATTCTAAAGTTTGAGCTTCTTAGAAGTCTGCAGTCTTTAACATCTGATCCCTTTCATTGAGAATGGCATCTGGTGTATGTGTGCAATGTGTGTTGCATTTCCTCTCTTCCCCCAACCTGTTTACATGCCGCCAATTCTTCTGCTGACTCTCCAAATGGATCGGTATGTGCCGACCCAATCATCTTGTTGTGGATTTGTTTAATTTTAGCCCATTAGCATAATTAAGGGCTTATGGGGAAATGTGGTAATTGCATTTTTGGTGAAGAGGACATGTTTTGGTAATGGCTCATTAGGCTTGGGTGCATCGGCAGATGTTTAACGACTCATTGACAAGAGCTAGCTTAAGCACACACTGTTGCAGCGAAATACTTCCAAGACTCCCTTTTCTTGATTACAGAGGTCACTTTAATTTCTCACTATTTGCTAATTGTCCACTTATTTTTTGTTAATTATTTGGAATAAAGGCTTTATGGTCTGGCTGCCCTGATTTTGTTTTGTTTAGTGACAGTGAATGCTGGGAACAGTGAGTGATGATGTGAATGAAAAATCAGTTTTAATTCTTAATTTGGTTGATAACAATACTGCCAGTGTTGGGAAACGTTACTTTCTACATGAACTAGTTCAAAGTTCAAATCACATATTTTAAAATGAAAAAAGTTCATACTTCACAATTTTGAACTTCACGGTTCCAAAAAAATGAACTAGTTCATAGTTCTTTTTTTCCATATGTTGCTGCTAGCTATTTATTTTATTTTTTTAATTCTTGCCACGGCCCATATACAGTACAACCACAAAGACCTTGCTTAAGACTGATCATACGATCATGCAACGCCTCCTCGGTGCTTAAGGCCAATTTATACTTCTGCATCGAGAGTACGCCGTAGTGTACGGCGTTGGCTACGCACGTAGGCGACGCCGTCGTGAGCATTTATACTTAAGCGTTCAGGTCTTGGTTGCTCTGCAGTACTGCTCCGAAACACTAGTTGGCGGCGGAGGGTTTTAATGTTCCACTGTGTTTAGATTCCTCCTAGGTTACTACAAGCAATAGCGACTGAAAGAGAGCTGATCATGTTGGAGTTGGAGCTTATTGAGGTGGAAAAACAGTTAATTTTAGTGAAATTACAAAAACTGAAAGGCAGAAATGAGAGAAGACGTCGGAGGAGATGGTACGTGTGGAAATGCGTGAGGTACGTGCAAAAATGCGTAGGAGGAAATGTGATGCTACCAAGCCGACCAATCACCGTTCTTGCGGTCCGCGTCGTCGCGGCGTGTAGTTACATTTTTGAAGAGGTGCGCGTCAGGCGACGGCGAAGGGTACGCAAGATCGGTGATTGGTCGGCTTGGTAGCATCGCATTTCCTCCTACGCATTTCCGCACGTACCTTCTCACGCATTTCTACCACTGTCTATGATTTCCACACGTACCATCTCCTCCGACGTCTTCTCTCGTTTCTGCCTTTCAGTTTTAGTAATTTCACTAAAGTGAACTGTTTTTCCACCTCATCAAGCTCCAACTCCAACATGATCAGCTCTCTTTCAGTCGCTATGGCTTGTAGTAACCTAGCCGTGAGGAATCTAAACACAGTGGAACATTAAAACCCTCCGCCGCCAACTAGCGTTTCAGAGCAGTACTGCAGAGCAACCAAGACCTGAACGCAGAAGTATAAATGCTCACAACGGCGTCGCCTACGTGCGTAGCCAACGCCGTGCACTACGGCGTACCCTCGACGCAGAAGCATAAATTGGCCTTTAGTCGACCTCATGCTGCTTTTTGTTTTGTTTTGGCCTCAGTGCGACACTGGTGGCTTGTGTTGCCAGATTGGGTGTTTATTCGCTACATATTAAGTGTTTACGTGTGTTTTAGCCGGGTTTTCACATCGCAGGCTCTATAGAAATCTGGCACCCTATTGAACGAAGTTAAACTGAGAGAGCGTGCATTCACAGGCACCAGAATGAACGCGTTCACAGTACCGTTCATCAGGCTGTAATACAGTACCTTCAGCTCATGTTCGCCCAAAATATGAACAAGTTCATGAAATATCGTTCAATGAACGCGTTCAGGCACAACACTGAATACTGCAGTATCTATATCACACATTAAAAACTACTGGTAACACTTTACAGGTTTGCTAGTTAACTACATTAGTTAGCATGAACTAATAATGAACTGCGCATATACAGCATTTATTAAAGGGATACTCCACCTCTGGAAAGATGAATGTGTATTTAAAATGAGTAATTGATGTAGAAATTATTTTTTTTTTAATTTGGAGCTTTCTAGACTGAGAAAAGAAAGAACAAAAAATGTATTTTTGGCTTATGTGGATGAAAGACAACAACTCCCAGAATGCACTTGCTTCGCTGCCCTAGGAGGCCACGCCTACCGGTAACAGAGCGTAGTAGTTAAACAACAAGTCTAGGCTACTAGTGAGTCTCCTTGATGAGTCTGCCCGAAAATGTGTTTCAAGATCGCCCACAATGCCCGGGATTCGGCTATTACGTTCTACAGTCGCCATTCATTATTTTTACTGTGGCGAGCGGGACGAGTGACGGCCGCGGGAGAACGGCGCGAGGCCGTTGGCGTGATTACTGATGAGCGACACCTATGAGACGCACCGGTCTCGTATCTCTCACGGAGGAGCGGGAATTTTCTTAGCAATGTTAAAACGCACATGAACCGATCACTTGTTTAGCGTTCATGTCCCTTTAATCTTTGTTAATGTTAATTTCAACATTTACTAATATTTTTTTTTTAAATCTTGTTAACATTAGTTAATGCACATGGAACTAACATGAACGGCTGTATTTTTATTAACTAACATTAATAAATACAGTAACAAATGTATTGCTCATGGTTAGTTCATGCTAGTTTATACATTAGCTAATGTTAACCAATGAACCTCATAAAGTGTTTCCAAACTACTTGTTTTATCCATTTCATGCTTTGTGTGAACGCGTATTCTACTTTTCCATAAGCGCCACCTACTGTCAGAGAGTGAATTTGCATCTTTATTCAGCCATCTTGTGTGTATATATAACAGCATATGGAGGAATATCATTGTAGACTACTAGTGTAGATAAACACGTGCATCGAATAAAACAGAAAAAAAACACAAGCACGGAATTTGTAAATAAAATAATTGTTTGCATACTATTTTATAACATATAGTTTTATGTATGATTGCGTGCGGTCGGAGTTTCCAGTGTGGACAGCTCCATAAAATAGCCTACTGGAAGCGCTGTAGTTTTGCTGTACTATACAAAAAATATGAAAAGAACAATACTCAAATAGCATTTTAAGATACTGCTGTTTCTGAACAAATAAACCAGTAATTGATGTCATAGATACACACGCCTGATGTTTGTTTTAATTGTCAGAATCTATCGTACTAAAATAAATCGTAATAAAAATGGCTTTCCTAATCATTTAGAATTTAATGAACAAATAATTAACTAATTGTAAATTTACAGTTTATTAATGTAATGTAATTTTATTTCAAATGATTAAGGAAAATATAGAGATTTGAAGATCTCTAAAATAATTTTAGAATTGTTAGCGACCGCAACTGAAGGCACGCCGCACTCCTGAGGTGACGACTCTGTAGACCATTAAAAAAATGAATAATTAGAAAAACAATATGTTTAGGTTACAACTTCATCTGTCTCTGAAAAAAAAAATCATCAGTGAATCTACCAAAAAAATGAATTGATTTAGATTTGCCAGTATGTTACCAGCTCTCTAGACATCTGTTTCAGCATTGACCCTTACCGGTTGAGTTCTAGAAACAATTTATACCTTTATTTTATTATTTTGAACTTCTCCTTCCTGAACTTTACAGGTTTGCCAGCTGATAGTACCACATCTGAACCCAATTCACAGATTTCCACATGTACAACATTAAACAAATTATTACAATATTTTCCTGGTGCTTCAACATTAGAACTACATATTATTCAGACTCTCAGCACCCATGTATTTCATGTTCCTTGGCAAAAATGAGCTTCTGAAAAATGCATTTCCTACAAATGTATGTATATTTTTATGTAAAATGAAAATCTGTCCAATTTTCTGGCAAAAGCCAATTTGTTTAAATGATTGAGACATAATGAACCCAATTTCTCCATCTCATTTGTCTTCAGATTGAAAATTCCCCAAATAATTACAGGAGATGTTATGTACTAAAATACATGTAGCCTTTTCTCTCTGGAATTATTGTTGATCACTAAGAAAACACACATGTTTGTGAGGTTGAGTTAACCTTTTTCTAAGAATCTGTTGTTCTGTCTCCACATGTTTGCCCTGTACAAACGATTCTCTGTTTGTTTGTTTGTTTGTTTGTTTGTTTTCCCTCCGACATGAAGTCCTTGTGAGTTTTATGACTAATGTTTACGATTTTTTTTGTGTCCGATTTATTGATGCATTTTGCCTCTGTTTGGTCATAGCTCCGTCACTTGGGAAATGATGAAGTGCACATCGTGTGGTCGGAGCACACGCGGGATTACAGACGAGGAATCATTCCCACCGACTTTGGAGATGTCCTCATCATCATCTACCCGATGAAAAACCACATGTTCTTTGTTCAGATCCTGAAAAAAACCCAGGTGCGTCCCCACATTGTGAAGATAATGGCATTACGTTACATTAAAAACCACAACCGTCCACCAGAACTTACAGATTTTCATATATTATGTGAAATGCCTCTCCAGAGGCGTCTTAAGATCTCCGCCAGGATGTGCGATGTTTGCTTGATTGTCAGGATATGTGGATTGTGGCTGAATGGTATCTCTTCCTGTCTGTTCCCTGAAAGCACTAATGCTCAGAGTCCATTACTGCACTGTCGGCACGCCACTCTCATCGCGGTCAAGCTGCCTTTCATCTTCCTCCTCCCGCGTCTGCCACTAGATCCCCAGAGAAACCAAGCGTGCATCATTTGTAATTTCTCGTAAACACGTCACCTCTGCGAGCCTCGACTGCTGTGTGTTGTTGAGTGGCCTGGATGCTGTCAGATATATGTGCTTTCCGCACCATGTCACCGGCTGCAATTAGTGAAACTCCCTCAGCTGTGTCACTGTTATCTGCCGTTCCACTCAACTAACTCTCGTGTCATCCGCTCGATAAATGGATGCCTTGGCGAATGGAAGCGCTGCGTTATCCGTCGACTAGATTCAGCCGTCCTGCTCATAGATTTGTTCCTGTTTGTGGCGTACACATCACATGCGGCATCAGGCTGAGACTTCACGCGTAGCGATTTAATGTTTAAAGGGGTGGTTGATTATGATTTCACTTTTCTAACTTTAGTTAGTGTGTAATGTTGCTGAGCATAAACAACATCTGCAAAGTTACGACGCTCAAACGTTCAAAGCAAAGGGAGATCTTTTTACTTTTACAGAAATCACTTTTGTAAGCACCACAACAAACTGCTGGTATAAGAACTATAGTGACCTTCATCACTAACCCTATAGTTTGCATAAACCCCGCCCCCTGAATGTGATTTATAGATTATCAGACAGAATATGCTAATCAATGACTAGAAGATAAGCTACATAAATTCGTCAACTAACCAGAGGCGGACAGAGTACACGCCTTTATTACTTGAGTAAAAGTACAGATACCCCTTGCTAAATTTTACTCAAGTACAAGTGAAAGTACTACAGTCAGTCCCTCCAGAAAAAAACGCGATTATGCGATCGCTGAATTCAATGCAAAATCAGCCAAAGTCCGCATATTTATGCGGGGGCCGCATTTTTTCAAATACGCCGCACTTTCGCCGCATAAATTGCCGATTTCCGTGCAAAATATGCGGGGTTTGCATAACTTCATAATCCTCGCATTTTCGTTGCAAAAAAAGTCGCATGTATCTTAGCAGAAAGTTGAAAAATGTTGCTTTTGCTTCACGCAAGAGCAGCCATTTCCCCCTGTTTCCATGGGAACGTTATGAAGTGACGCAATTACGCGACGACAGACAGACTCACGGAGGCAATTGACATCTCACAAATCGAACTCCTATAACTGTCTGTCGCACGTTCTACCGTCACATCGTTACTTAATAAACATCATAAGATAAAAGAAGTAGCATCAAACAGAAATTACCCGCACACATGGGGTGTTCGAGGCGCACGTATAACACTGCAGAGAGTTCAGCGCGCAGCTCTTAAAGGGGCCACACCTTATTTACACTCGTTACAGTCTGAAATAAAACAAGATGAGAAATTAAATATTCCCAGCACTTTCTATGATGTAGTATGCTTGCTTATCAAAGGAAGTAATAAGAAATGACTCTTACATTAGCCCAGTGAGAACAGGATGTTGGGGGAATCGCTTTTTTTCTCTTTTTTTTTTATCAAACCGCAATTTTTGCAAATTCCTGCAATTTCATCGCATAAAATTGCATAAATTTACGGTATGATGCTGGCAACCACAGCTGCCAGTAGTTTACCGCGTAATCAATCAATTTTTGCCCGCAACAATCACAAAAAAAAACTCAGCGCTTTTCTGGAAGGACTGGATACTATTATGGTAAATGTTATATATAAATCGCACATTTTTTCACAAATTTTGGGAAATTACCACCACAAAATCAGTCATTTTGATCGCAAAAATCACACAAAAAAATCGTGAAATCCTGGAGGGACTGTACAGTCAGATGTCTACTTAAGTAAAGTGTACAAGAGTACATTTTCTAAATATTGCACTACTAGCCACAGTGCTTACATTTATGGACAGAAACGTCCTACATGGAGTTATGAAAAATGTTTGTCAATACCTTTGAGAATGTAAAAGGACTTGAAAGTAAAATCAAGTCATTATCATCTCTTTACCATGTTGCTTTATTTAACATTAAAGAACATTTAAGAAAATTCAGAAAATTGAAATAGTCTGGCGAGGTGGGGCCACGGGTTGGCACATTCCCGAGATGGACCTGCTACGTCTTCATCCACTGTTTCGTCCATGATTTGGTCTCTTATCTAAATCTGACCAGTTGGCTTTGGCGGAAAGCTTATAAGGTGATTGCTGATAGGCTGCCCCAATCAGTACCACCTGCACAATCCAATCACATTTGAGAGGGACAAAACAAACAACAAATTGAGGGTTTCTGCAAATTTTTTTTTTTTTAGTAGTAGTAGTAACTCGTACTCACGGTAATGGATAGAAATGTAGTGGAGTAAAGAGTACAACATTTCCCTCTCAAATGTACTTGAGTAAAGTCATGAGTACTCCCCAAAAATGATACTCGAGTAAAGTACAGATCCCTCAAAATTGTACTCAAGTAATGTACTCAAGTAAATGTACTCCATTACTGTCCGGCTCTGCAACTAACCATTCAGAAACGTTGTGACTTCCTCTTGAGTCTCGCCATCATTGTCCGATTTCGGTTTGAACGTAAAAGGCTGAATGTACAGTGATTTACTGTTTAAAACCCTCTCTTGGCCAGGTTCCTTTCTTCGGGCCTCTGTTCGACGGGGCGATAGTGACTGGAATGCTGTTGCCCAGTCTGGTTCGGGCCACGTGCATCAATGCAAGCAGGGCCGTGAAGTCTCGACTGCCGCTCTACCAGAGTTTGTATCCTTTAACCGTTATGGTGCGTGATGCCTGCATTCGAGTGTCTGTAAGTGGTTTTGGTGCTACCTGTACCTGTGAGACTGAGTGTGTCTCATACACTGTTCCCTGATCATTATATGGTGAACATGACTTCCAGTAAATAGAGTGGGAATCATTATCACTATTGCTGTGTTATACGGCATGAGCGCATTTGTATTTATTTTTTTTGGCATCATTTGTTGTTCTTTGTTGTAGCTGTTAAACGTACGGCTCGTCCTCATTTTCTGGCGAAGACAATGAACAGCTGTATTTTTAACAATGCACCATTTTCCGGTAAGTCAAAATATTCCGTATGCTTGAATGCTGATGGGTGTATTCTGGGAATTTTTCAGAGAGCAAATGTTGTTTTGCACTAGAACGATTTCGACAATGAGAAATTCCTAAGTAGTGCATATTTTCTATGGAACTAATGAGCGGACTATGATATTATTACAAATCAATGGCCAACTTGAAATGTGGCTTTAAATAATGATATAAATAATTCAGTTTTCAGGAATCAGCTGTTATGCTTATACTATTACTAAATGTTTATTTGTTTGTCTCATAACCTTTTCATCTGCTTCTCTCTAAATAACAGCATAAGATGCCATTACTAGTTTGAAAGTGTTTGGCAAGAAGGAAAGTAATGTAATGCGTCAAGTTATGTAGCTGTAAATAATAAATCAACACTCTTAGAAAGTGTGCCAACCAGTGTTGCGTGCCGTGGTAAATGAGAAAATATGAATTAATTTGCCAGTTATCACAAAATAAACCTGACCTAAAACAGTGGTCATTACTTTTTTTGATTTTTGACTGCAAATTATCCCATTTATTTCAAGACTTCTTATCAAATAAATAAAATATGGTCACAAAATATTGATTCGAGGGGATATCATTTTGATATGTGAGAAGAAAGAGCGCTAGACTACCATTGAAAAGTTTGGGGTTGGTAAGATTTGTTTAATGTTTCTGAATCAAGGCGCTTGTGCTCGTCAAGGCTGCGTTGACTTTAACAAAAATGCTGTAAATTCAGTCAAATAGAAATAAGATGGTAGTGCATGTATTTAACAAATGTTTTGACCAATGAGGTATTCCCATCCTTGTGTAATAAGCTTGTATTACACTTGTAGCGCTTAGGAGAATACTGTAGATCATACTGTAAGTAGAAATTGCTGCATCATGCCAGGTTTTTTTTAATTCTGCTCTTTGCTTTCTGGAATGATATTGCGTCAGTATGATCATTATTGTGTGTTGGTGTGTGTGTGTGTGTGTGTGACTGTTAATTGTCTCTTGTGAATAGGGTGTGAAAGGCCATTAAGCATATTCTGCTTTCACAGCTTCCTGCAATGACTTGATCTGTCTCTATGAATAATTGATCTGCTTTTGGGTGCTGCTTCTACACCACTGTCTCTTATCTGTCCGTCACAAGAACATCTGCTCAACATTCACACGTAAGTGCATCCTCTCTGTGTGTTTCGCTCACTCACTCGTTCTCTGTTTGTCTTTCCATTGCTCATCTCATCTCGTTGTCCAAGGTCACAACACAAGCCCATTTCCAGTTCTGATCAAATGACTTTTGTTGTTGTTGTAGTTGATTTAAGGTTGTGACTTTTGAAATGTGTCTCATGTCGGACTTTGGCTTGAACAGACGGCGCTCCTGCACTGACCCGCATACATAAAACAACAGTAATTAATTATGAGGGTAAAAAGGCAGGTGCAAAATCCTCTGGTTGCCTTTAAAAGAAAATTCACATTACTTACTTTTAGGGTTGGGTATCGTCTGAATTTGAAAGATTCTGATTCCGATTCCGATTCCTTGTTTCGATTCCAATTCCTAACGATTCTCGATTCCGATTCTTTTAAGACGCAGGGTCAAAAAAGTTTAGCTAACCTTGCTAACCAACGGCCTTTCTGAAGGAAATACTCCTTCTGTAAAAATACTCCTTTTGTCACAAATTTTGCATTTTGCCAAGATTTCGTTATTTTTAGAAAAGTGAAGCCACAATTTGGATCGCCGACGTAAGGTACTCATGTTCGACTCACGTGGTTATGCCAACACTTCCGGTAAACGCTTCTTCGTTGGTGTTGTTCAGCGGTTTCTTCTTCCGCTCGGCGGACTGTGAATATCGAAAATTAGGAATCGAAATTTTAACTTTTGAACGATTCCGGGAAAAACGAAAAGTTAGTCTCGGTTCCAATCGATACTCGATTCTCGATACCCAACCCTACTTACTTTCTGTATGAATCGATCTTAACGTTATAGATTTTTTTTTTTTGTGCTTTTGTCATTTTTATTAAAAAATTTTTTCAATTTATTCAATTATTTTTAGCTTCAGTTTTAGTTTTCTTTCAGTGCGTAATTTTAGTACTTCAACTTTTCTTTCAAGTATAGAGTGCCGAAGTGATGACGTCACTTTGTAGGACAACTCGGAAGCTAGCGGCGCATGGGTTCCCTCGATCAAAAAGCTATGCATTTTCCCCACAGACTTTTGGAAAATCGCAAAAAATAAGATCTGTGTTCAACAAAGAGTTGTGACCCTTACACGTTTTGTCTATCAAGATAATCTTTTCAAGTTAATCCAAAATGTATACATTTTGAATCCTATATAAAGTTTTTAAAAAACACAAGCAGACACAATAAAGTTTACAAAAAGCACAAGCAGGTTAACTGTGTGTTCTATGTCATAAATCAAAACGTGAAAATATTTCGAGGCTTTGTTCACCACAGACCTTATTTCAGGCGATTTAGCAAAAAAAAACATTCAAAAATCCTATAGACTTTAGAGCGTGGGAACCGGGAGTGCTAAAATGCTAACTCACTTTCACGTTTTGGCCTACAGAATGATGTCGTAACTTCTGCACTCTATTGGCAAGACAACATTTTTAAAAATAATTCGATTTCAGAAGTCTTTTTTTTTTTTAAAACCATTTTAATTAACCATTTAGTTAACGATAACACTGGGACAGACTTGTCTATGGTGGGCATTATGGGCATATGCCACACTTCTCCAATCACTTTGTTTGCTTAAACCCACCCCTTGTTTTTACAATCGACTGCAAGTCCTCATTCAGATCTGCCTCCAACATCTCAAAATCCAATCAATAACTGATGGATAGAACCAAGCATTGCCTTGCATTTTTTCTTGAACAGTACATTTTACTCAGATTACATTGCAATGCGGGAAAAAAAAGCTCGTGATTTCAGCCTGGTTTAATGGGACCTCAACATTGATGTTTTCACTGACACTGATTCACACTGAAGTCACATTATGTAAAATCTGATACATTTATGATTTATTTCCATGTATTAAACCGGCCCAGATCAGAATTGTTGGATTGAGTATTAATTTTATTGTTTATACTGTCATCCAGAAACAGATCTACATCACATATGGGGGGGATCTGATTTGATCTTGGTTCCCTCCTCTTCTCTCTCTCTCTCTCTCTCGTACAGTCCGTGGCTCTCGGTCAGAACAATGACCTTGCCTCACAGTCTGTTTTTGTGTGGAGATGAAATCTTCTCTGGAGTTTTCTGCTACACAATGGGTCGGGATCCCTGCAATTTTCCTACTTCTTGTGCTTGGTGCTCCAACATAATTAGTTGAATATTTCTTGAATGCGAGTCCTCGTACTCCCTGCACAGGCTGATAAAAGCAGGTGTCTCTCTCTCTGGCCTCCAGCAGGATACACCATCACACAGCTCTAATTGGGTGGGTTTTGGTGAAATGACCACCAGCCCTTGGCATGCAATCCACCCCTGTGCCCTGCGCTGTCCCACACACCCCTGCGCTCCATTGTCCGTGTTCGTATGCGCGTATGCAGGTGAGTGTGCGGAGCTAATCTATGGCTCTCTGTCCCGCCCGACTCTGGGATTATGCTTTTCCAAAGGGCTTAGCTTGAATGGAGAGTCCTCACTCCTGCTGACACCTTTCACGTCGCGCATAATGCGTCTTGATTATTGATTCATCAGCTGCTGCGAGTTTGAAGTGGGCCATGATGAAGCCTTGTGCAGGGAAACTTAGGATGTATTACAAGATCAATAAATCTTCAGCCGACACGAGAGCCTTTTTGTTCCTTCATATTCTCTTTCTTTGTATCGCTGAGGAGTATAATGGGTCCTTTTAAAGGGATTGCTCATCCAAAAATTAAACTTCGATCATGATTTACTCACCCTGGTGTTGTTCTAATGCCTTATGACCTATCTTGGCCTACGGTCAGTGTGTCATACGCTGTCTTTTCACTTTCTTTCTGTCATTCTCTGCATGAAGCTGAGATGCTTTAATCTATATTGGCTTGTCCAGGCAGTCCAGTGGCCTTTAAGAGGTGAGGCAGAGATTCACTGACCTTCAGTCTCTTTGCTGCCTCCCCTGCTGAACAAGAATCGATGGCGTTAGCCTGCTTACTCCCTCTCTCCTCCTGGCTCAGATCCTTCTCTAGGCACCAATCAATAGCCATAATCTGTTCCTACCCACCGTCAGTCATGCGAGATTCAGCTTTTAGCACCCGTGATGGTCGAGGGAAAGTTGGGGATGTGGTCTCATATTATAAACCATAATACAAGTACCTGCAAATTAGGGTGAGGATGATGAATGTGATCATTTGGATGTCATTGTGGCCATCCCACGATATTACTTCTGTCTGTGTTCATGGTAGCTTCATATTGAAGCGCAGTATCCTTACATTATGTTGAAGTCACTTGTCAGGGTTGAGTCAAATGTGATGAAATGGCTTACATGCTTTCTCGTGTTGAGGCAGAGTCTGACATTCGACTGCTGATAATTTGCAGATTATTCTTGCTAAGAACCAGCTTGTTAAACTAGAAGAGACTGTCCTAACTGTACGTTCACACCCGCCGCCGACTTTAGCGTCAAAGAAGCTCTGGCCGCCCTGTCGTGAATGCTTGTCAAAAACAGTACGGGGAAGCTTGTTGACGCTTTGAATGCTTTGACGTTGAAGTGTCACAACGCGAAATGTAATAAACAGAAGAAAAAAAACAAGCAATACATTGAAGAAACCTTTTATAATGACAGCATTTTTATAACCATTTTGGTCACATTTGGTCTGGAAAAAAATAGTTAGCTATTATTATTATTATTTGCGGTCAGTTCGGTGTCACCGTGAGCAAATTAATTGCATTCCCACTTTAAAAAGAGCGTTCATAAATATTTCAAATAAAAGTTGCGCTCATGCGTTCCCTATAAGCAAACGATAAATGATACGAAACCAGTAGGAAACACGATTATTAGGCGATTACTTCTCTTTCATTTTCTCGGAACTAATGTTTTGGTAGGAACAAAAGTTTACATTGTTTGTTTCTCCGGAATCACTCAGCCAGCACGAAGGATGTCTATTTGCCGATTGGTTGCTGCCGCTGGACCGCGTCACAGCTCATTACCATAAAGTTAAGCTTACTGATTGACTCTGATTGGAAGCTCAAGACGTTGGCGGTGTGAATGTATAGTTATGACATCCACATTTAGATTTTGTGCATTGCGTTTGGCATCTACGTTTGCAATTACTGATTCCACAATAATAGACCAACATAGTATAATAGTAGATAACAGCATTCAAATAATGGTGCAGCAGTCTAGTCTTTCTAGTCTTTTCCAGTCTTTCTAGTCTACAAATGTTTTGTATTGACAAAACTGAAGAGATTCAGTTGAAAATGAGTGTAGACCAAAAGTAAAAGGTATCAGTATAATTGACCCTTCACAGGGAGTTTGATTGACAGGCGATCTGACCAATCATTTTCGGCGAATCCGCCATTTTTGTCCGACAAAACGGTCAGGGGAGTTAGCAGATTGACGTTGGAGGATCTGAACTTGACAAACGGAGTGTACTGACGTCGTTCTGCAGATAAAACAACATTCCTTCTTATGTTCATTCATGTTTATCTGATGCTATAAATTGACTAGAAGAAAGAGATGATCGGTTCACAAGCAGCTTTATCTGAGGCTCTGTCAGACACATTAAAGAGCCACAAAACGGTATGTATTGTTTAAATTTCTTTTTAAAAATGACCAAATATGAATGTAGAGACTTTGTTTCACATTAAAAGTAACCTGGTCTGTGTCTGTCAGCGCGGTGTCCTCTCTGCTCCGCGATGTGTTTTTCATGTGAGAGTAGTGAAGCTTGTCATACATAGCAACAGTAACTAAAGGGGGCGGGTCTTTGCGGACGGTCAATTGATATATTTTAGTATAATTGAGATACTATTATAGTTTTTATTCAATTTTTGAATTTGTTTTTATTAGGGCTGGGGTAAACGATTATTAACTAAACAATTAGTTGGGCGATTATTTTATCGATTAGTCGACTAATCTAATGACTAATTGGACGACTAATATAAAGAATATTTTTCTGCTGCTCAATTAATAAAAAAACAATGTATCTCAAATAAATACTAGCATACTGAATCAAGATACTATAAGCTGGCTAACGTTAGTCTAATGTTATGTATTTGAACACCATCATTATAACTCTACAACCGCCAAAATCGTGTTATTAAAATATTTTTTACAAACATTTTTTATCATAGAGAATGTTTAAATATAAATATCAGCTGATGAGGGAAACGGCGGTGCGATAGGTGGCTGCTTCAACTGGAGATGAATCGGGAGAGGTTTGTGCACCTACTGATCAGAGCGCGTGCTGACACGGAGTAAAGCCTGGTTTATACTCGACACGTCCGCACGAGCGCGAATGTGCGTGCGGCAAAAATTACGCGTTGGGTGCGCAAGACCAGGAAGACTGTGGCTGGCTGTGTGTACCTACGCCTTTTTTTATAACAGCGCGCGCAGCGCCGCGTCCGGGATGAACGACTTCAAGCCGAATCTGCCCGTGCTTGTACGTCTCACCACACCGGCACCCAGTTTGCGCGTCTAAATTGTAACGTTTTTTTTTCTTAAGGGTTTGTTTACTGTGATTCACTTAATGGATAGCACATTCACTTCTAGTTGTCTTCGTCCTCTATTCTGCAATGTTTCGGTCTCCCACGTGTGTGTGGCAAGCTGTACCGCCGGGAACATGCAAAAAATAAATAAATAAAGAAGCGTCGACGCAAAAAATATGACGTCGACGCAATTTTGACGTCGAAGCATCGACGTCATCGACGCGCCGCTACAGCACTAGTTTTTATTATATATTTCCAGTCCCAGTAGCAGTAATCTCAATGTTTTTGTCATTTTTATTAGTTTATTTGATATTTTTTTAGTTCAATAACCCTGCTCAGCTGAAACCCCCTTGATAACCGAATAACAACTTTGCTTTGTTACCACCACAGAAATGCGAGGGCCCACATTAAGTATGTTCAACGGGACTGTGCACCATTCATGCCTACATTTTGCATCCTTACATAAATAATGTTCCTGGGAAGATTCCCTTTTGATATGATCATCTTTGAGAGGAGAACCGGGAGACTATGTCTCAGTGGAGAGCAGCTCAGCGTCCCTAAGCACGTTTTCACTTTCCTTTCTCCGCCCCCATGTTTGTCCCCCTCCCTAGTCTGCTTTCCTGGGTCTCCCAACTTGCCAGCTGTTCCTGGAGGTCCTGACAAAGTCCAGTGTGTTCAGATCAGTGAGTTACACCAACTCATCTCTTTCTCTCCTTTTCCTCTCGCTCATGCCTGCACACATTCATTAGACAGTCTGCGGACTATGTTGAGAATAGCAAACTGCCATACCCTGCACATACCCTTGCTATTGCTTCAGTTCGTATAAAACGCAATGTATAAAACGCTTTACTTGCACACGAAAACGTTAATGCACTCAACTTTCAGTTTCCGATATAAAGAACGATTTTGTGACTGAATATTTGCGACCGCTAAATAATAAAGGCGACGTGCTTTAACGTTACAGCACTGTCTTCTATTTCAGATTATTATGATGTGGTTTGTTTTGTTAAGAGCTCAGCATTTGCATTTGTTGATTTTCACCATTTTTTTTAGGTTTATGTCATATGTTGAGGTCAATGTACATCCTTCTAAAACTATATCCAGATATTTTTGGGTTGTTCACTTCACATATTGGTAACACTTTACAATAAGCGTCATTAGTTAACATTAGTACGATATGTGAACAATACTTCTTCAGCATTTATTAATCTGAGTTAATATTAATTCCAACATTTACTAATACGTTCTTAAAATCAAAGGTTGTATTAGTTAACATTAGTTAATGGACTGTGAACTAACATGAACGCACCATGAACAGCTGTATTTGTATTAACTAACATTACCAAAGATTAATAAACACTGTAACTAATGCATTGCTCATCGTTAGTTCATGTTAGTTAATGCATTTGCTAATGTTAACTAATGAACCTTATTGTAAAGTGTTACCCACATATTAAATGTTCTATAAACTTCTATGTTCTACAATGTTCTGTAAATATATAATGTTCATTTGAATGGATGAAATATTCTCAGCTAACCTTTTTACAGTGTGTGACAATAGTGTAGCATACCACTGTGTCACACAATCTTGATTGTGTGTGTGTGTGCGTCACACACACAAACACAATCAAGGGGGGCTCCCATCCACAGGCCTGTCAAGCCCAGCCATGAGTGGAAAGTCAGTTTTGCCCATATGGCATATGGCGTCTCACTGCTGCCTCTTTATATGAAATACTCAAGTATTCTCCCACCCACCCTCTCTCTCTCTAACACTGAATGACTCATAGCATTACTCTTCTCTAGCTCTCTCTACCCCTCCTGCTGCTTGTGATGCCTGGAACAAAGAATAGTGACACACACACACACACACATGCCCGTGGGGGATTTTCTCTTATGGTAGACCCAGGACTTAAACACAGGTCAGTAAACAACTCAGGGAACAGATAAAAGAAGAAAAAACAGGTGGCAAATGTAATAGATGTGTGTATGGATGTGTGTATTTATCCATGCAGCCTTGGCTTTCTTTTCTGCACACATCATCATCATGCTCGGAATCCTCAATAGCTTTTTTAATCAAATTTCCGCAGGGAGCAGGAAGACTCCCGGGTCATCGAGTCGTGTCTAATTTGATATGAGTACTGCATGCTATTGGGTCAAACTCCTTCATACTTTATCGACGTGATATGAAATACGCACTTGATGACATTCTCGTTTTTATTTTATTCTGCCGCTCTCCAACCAGAATTTTAGCGCATTAAATGTTAATTTTTCTTGACAAGAGGATGAAGGCATGGGGAAGTATCGTTGTAAATTAGATTATTACAATTTCAGAAAACAATGTAAGTAGGGCTTGCTTATGCAGAGCTCATTTTGACTAATCGTCAGGGTTGCTCTTTTAAAAATAGTTTCTAAAAGGGTGTTTTCACAGTGACGCCATAGTGGCCGAACATAGACAGATGTCAAGCATGAATGCCTAATGGAGTGCTAGGGTTTGTGTGTGTGTGTGTGTGTGGGCGGAGATTCAGGTTTAAACGTAGATTGTCAAATTTAATCTGACGTTCTGTGATGCAAAAATACAAACTGACAATTAACATTTTAGTAATCCTCCTAATAACCTTTTTTTTTCTACTGTAATCAACAATTTTTAGACTGGAAAGGTCCCAATAGTTCTTCATGGAGCCATTGATGCCAATTAAGAACCTCTGTTAAAAATCCACAAAATGTTGCCTCCTTTTAGCAGTTTACTGTGTTGCTCTGATATTTTCTTCTGTCTCAGAACGTCTGCGCCAATGTGATTGAATTTGACAATCTACATTTAAACTTGAACCTCCGTCTCCTCCCACACAAAATTAAGGGGGGAAAAAATTCACTAGCACTCCATTAGGCATTCATGCTTGACATCTGTCCGTGTTCTGCCACTATTGTGAATGGAGGAGCCATTGCCAGATCAGGGTTGGCTCCCCCAGCGCATGTGTGTGTATGTGTACGTGTGTGAGAGAGAGAGAGGTAGAGTTACACAGAGCTTGCTCCTTTATTAATGCTCCCTCAGGAGTGACGTTACTAAACCGTGTGAGAAAAGCGTGAGAGCGGCTCCTGTTGGCACCTGCCAGCTTGTGTTTTTGCACTCTGGCATAGAGTATTCTCCTGTTTTGTTGTTGTTTATTTTCTGTGGATTAGAGACTCTATTAAATGAGAGACAATGGATAAACGGTTGCATCCAAGCAAAGGGTTTTAACATTATATGCTTTACAAATAGATTTCAAGTACACAGTGAAATGAGCTCTTATGGCTGATCGGTTGTTCTTGTTTAGACATAATGTTTACATGTGTGTCCCCTACTCGTGTAGACTGGTCTTTGATGGTTTTAATAAAAAATAAATCATGGTTCTCTTACACAACGCTCATTTATTTCAAACTGAAAAAGTACCATTCAAAGATTTGGTCTCCATAAGATAGGCCTACATATAAGATACAAAATGACTATGACTTGGTTACAATGAAATAATTTTCTTGTAAACTTCCTCTTCATAAAAGTATCCTGAAATAAAAAAATATAAAACAGCAAAACTGGCTGCTGGAAATTCAGCTTTGCCATCACAAGAATGAATTATATTTTAGAATATATTCAAATAGAAAACATTTGAAATTGTTATAATATTGGTAGCACGTTATTTTACAGTCCTGTTTCGCATATACATACTATAGACGAATCCGACGAGCGTTCTGTGTAGGCTGCCATCTTGTGGCGACGCCATTACTGAGCTGTTACACAGGCATATAGACATATACACCGGTATGTAAACAAACCTTTGGATGATAACGCGAACTCACCCTCGATGACAGCTACAGCCAGGCAGAATGACTTGTTGGTTTGATCTGTGACTGCAGTGGCCTCCAGTCACAGATGAAGGTACAAACGATCTTACAGATTAACGTTATTTATGAAAATAGCTTGGCAAGCTAGCTAGGCTAACGTTTGCTAACGAGGAAACTATAAAAAGATCTGTCCATTTGGCAACAATAAATAAATAAATGAATGAAATCAAATAAACAAATTCATGTTTTTCATTTGTGTCCATTATTTATCTCATTTTCACATTGCAACAGGCAAGGGTAAGGTAACGTTACAGCTAGAAAGTATACATAATATCGACCAATTAGTGTTTTTAAACCATGGAAAGAGGTCAATATAACAGCAGGAAAACAATTATGTCACATAACGTTACATTTAGCTCAGGAAAGACATTTAATGACCTTAGCATGTTAATTGAATAGAAAAAATAGCAAGAGAGGAGATTTTGCTGATCACTATATCACATATTTATTATATTTTTTTTTTACTTATGTCATTAAATAATTGTTATTATACGCGAATGTCCACGTCTTGTACTCGCCCAGGAAATCTGTAAACCGTAGGCTACGGCACCAGACAGGGGCACTCGACCCGGGGTATTCACAGTGTTTTCTCTTCAAAATTGAAATTTTGCTGCCACCATTGAAACAATTTATAACGGAAACTGTTTACCCACTCGACATTATACAAGGGATAACGTTGTAACGTCAGTGACAGTCGTAAATCGCGGGCAGTTTATTCCAGTGGACGCAAGTTGCAACTAAAACAATAGGAGGCAATGGCGCAACGCTACCCAGCAACAGCTCAGTAATTCAGGCGCCCCGCTTACTTCCGGTAGTTTCGCCGGATTCGTCTACAATATACTTATTAAAGTAATTACAATAACTGGATAGCTAACCCTGTACGTAACCTATGCAAGTACTTTATTAGTTAAGTGCACTGTAAATACACACACTGTATTATATTATCTATATCTATATTATAATATTATATTATATTACCATAATATTTCACAATATTGCTGTGTATACTGTTTATTATTATTATTAAATAAATCCAGCCTTGATGAGCAAAAGCGACTTATTTTGAAAACATAAATATAAATGCTAGACACCGAGAGCTTATTTTCTTGAGCATAATTAAAAGCCAGAGACAGTCAATTGGTTGTTAAAGGAGCAATGTGTGACTTTTAGCGACATCTAGTGGTTCGGTTGCGAGTTTGCACCAGGTTTGCACTAAGGGCTCAGCCCACTGCTCACCCCTCCCTTTCGAAGAAGCTACGGTTGCTAAAACGGGACAAACATCTCCTCGGCTGAGACAGCAGAGAATAGCCAGAGTAAGCCAAGAGTGTGTAACATTGTCACTGTTTCTGTACCACAGTCCATTATAAACCACATCATGAATACTGTCTGTTTACAAAGCCATAGTCAGGTGAGGATCAAGGGTTTTAATATATAATTTAATAAAATAATAATCAGCTGATTGTCTCACAAACGTAACCAGCAGCACATTTCTCCCCACATACTGTAGCAAACCCATAATACAGCGAGGGAGCAGCTATATATTTTTTCTAACAGGGTAGTAATAGTTTAGCTGGCTAATATGAGCTGTTACTGTGGCTGAGCTGGGACACGTCTGCATCGCATGAGTCCAAAGGTCGGAACTGCGCGCGCTGTTACAATCATGTCATCTCCGCATCCCATAGATACTATTTACTACACACAATAGGCTTTTTTCTCTGATTTTTAAAATTCTTCGCGATCGACTTTAGTGATAAAAGACTTTAGTAAAAGTCTCTATCGACGGGTTAGTGATTCCTGTAACGTACTGTTTTACGGTCAATGACATGAATACTAATCATCAGCTGTCTCACGAACGTAACAGCACATCTATCCCCAACATAACAAACCCATAACACAGCGAGGGAGAACTAAGTTACATGAAACAATCCCAACTACATATTTTACACCACTCACAAGGGAAAAGTCACTACTCACGGAGTGTAAGGCTAGCTTCCAGCTTTCCGCTACTTCTCTTTCAAGGTAGTGATGAAACGCGTTCTGTAGCGCTGTTTGTTCGCGTTCGGCTACGGTAGGAAAATGACGTCACAACATGGCGACCTTCATAGAAGGGGATTCCCTCGGTTATGGAGCTATTAATGTCTCATTCTAAGGTAATAAAAACATTACGGCTAATTAAGTAAGTTCTTTATACACCACTGAAAACATAGTTATGGATGTCATATTGCCTTTCTGTTAATAGATACTCAACTTTGTTACACATTGCACCTTTAAGAGTCGTGTCCCTCTGCTGTATTTGAACAGTTTTACCTTAGTATAGCCGGTTCAGTGAGGATGCAAAGAGGTTAAATGTCTCTTAGACGGGACTGTGCTCAAGTTCGCAAGCATTCTCCAAAGTTTTTCCTCATTTAATTTGCAATAAAACATTCTTGGTCTCGTAACTGGTGCAAGATCCTCCGGTCTACACCTGTGCGTCTGCGAGCAGGGGTCCAGTTGGTCACCCAGTCTTCCTGTTGTCGGTCCGATGAGCGGGATGGACGTTTTCGGAGCCGCGCTAATTGTGATTGATGGCGGAGGAGGGGAGGACGAGTGTTAAACCTGCTCGTCTTCTCAGAGTAATTAGCATCCAGCTAGCGGTTCCATCTGCCTGCCCAAGCCCTGTTTAATTAATGAACTTTCTTCTCCTCCCTCCTCAGGCTGCCAACTCTGGGAGAAAGCTGTTAGCCCTCTCAGGTTATCCAAATGGATGTGGCTCCGTTTTTTTTGTTTGTCGCCCTTGTACACAATGAACGCGTTCGCATTGATGAGCCGCGTGTGGGTTTTGTCTCTGGCGCGCTTTGTCTATAGTCTTGTAAAGGGAGTGATAATGAGCAATTCTGGCAAGCTTTGGCACTTAAGTGTGGGAGTATTTGAATGTACGAGAGTGTGTGTGTGCGCAAGATCGGACTGCGTTCTTCCAGAGCACTGTTGCTTTGTTTTGTTTGTGTTTTGTTTCTCGCTCATTAGAATGAGATTGCCTGCGGCAGCGGAGGTATTCTTCGCGTGATAGTCCTTCTCAAAAGAGTTGTGGTGTCTCAAGGCTCGTGTTCGTTTGCGTGCCAGGATATGGATTGCGGACACGTTTGCAGGAGAGGGGCTTCGCGCCTTTGTGTTTGCGTCTTCATGCATGCCTGATTCTTCTCTGGCTAATCGTCAGGGTTGTTTAGCGCCGGCCCTCGTTAAAGCTCATATCTCATTCGGCGGGTTTCTTTGTCTGAGGCCGTTGCTGATAAGAATACTGCCTCTAGGGCTCTTGTGATATTGAAATCCTCCAATGGTGAGCAAGAGTCTTCAATCGGTGAATATCAGCAGTGCCCTGATTACCATTCAATCTCCCAGAGCTCGGTCACTCATCTCTGGCTCTCTCGGCCTGAATGAAGACTGCTTATCCTCTCTTATGCAACACATATCCAATTCTTCCCTAAATGTCACTCAAATGTCAGCCACCGCATAACCCGCCAACTGTATTGTACGTCCCGTGATCAGTTCGTTTTATGCTCCTGTGTTGTAACCTCGGCACTAATTTAACCATTAGAAAACACTACACCAAAAAAGTCAATTTAATGAAACACATGTATGTACCAAACACATTTTAGTTGGTCCAGCTTTGGCCATAATAAATCATAGACATATACACTAGACGTCACCTTAGCTACGGCAGTTCATTAGAACGAATGCGTCAATAGAGCCGCCATCTTGAAACAGGGGAGCCCCTCCACTTTAATGCATCAGCGTCAATGTAGTAGACACAGGTCTAACGCGAATAAAATCACCATAAATAATCATGAATGCGATTTTTCTTGTTTTTTTTGGTTTGTACCAACGGTCAGACATGTTTTTATCATTGATTCCAGAAAGAAAATTTTTTTTTTTTTTTTAAACATTCTTCCTAGTTCAGATTTCATCCGTGAACTTCATACGCTGCACAAAAGTCCGCCACCATCAATGAATTCGAAGTAAAGGCAGAGATAGCAACATTACCTAGCTACTTCCTATGACAAGACCCCTGTTCCAAGATGGCGGCGGTTTTGACGCATGCTTAGAACCCCCAGGTGAGGTCTAGTGTTATATGTCTATGATAATAAATGAGGAATATCCTTGGGTATTTGCAATCTCTTGACTGTGGTTTGAGCACAAGTACAGGACAGGTGTTTAATCATAAAGCCTGCTGTATCATATTTGATTGGCAGAAAGTTTAAGGCCTCTAAATGATCAACATGATCAAAAATTTGCTGTAAAACCTGTCGCACACAATCTACTACAGTGCTTCTGTCGTCTGATTGATCGTTTAGACTTTTTTAGCAAGTGTGGCGAGCAGGACGAGGTCGTGATTTTCCACTTTTTTTAATGTTTGGGAGTCTTTTATGGTGCTTTTCCACTGTATGGTACGGCTCAGTACGGTTCGGCTCGCTTCGCTTTTCCACTGCGTGATACGGCTCGGCATGGCTCGGTTCACTTTAGCCCGGTTTGCTTTTCTGTAATTAGTACCACTTCAAAGTGGGTGGGATTATAGTCTGACCGTTATAGTTTATTCACTCCTCGGCAACCAATGAGAAGAACGTCTGCACTTTGTCCACTGACCACGATTCAGACATTTTTTTTTTGTTGCAAGTTTTCTTTCTTTTTTTTTTACTACATGCAAGTAGGGATGGGACGGTATGAAAATTTCATATCACGATTATAGTGTCCACAATAATCGTGATTATCAATATTATCACGGTTTTGTTAAAAATTTATGAAAGTGCTCAAAAAGAACTGATGCTCACACTGAAAACATTTCAACAAGTTTTATAATTGAAAATCAACAAACAACAAATAAAACAAGCCTCTCTATGCAGTTTTTTAAGCAAGATTCTATTCTATGGCATTTGCTTCTTTATAATGCCCGTCGTCAATAGCAACACATTATTGCACAGCGCACATCCATAACATTCACAACGGACGCGCGCTCTTGTTTCATTCAAATACAACTTGCCGTCCTGCGTCTCCGGTTTTTGATTGTATTGCAAAAATGAAATCAGAGTTGATTTATTGCTTACAGAGTTTGATAATATTGGTGTGATATATCTTGTCTGGACGATTGTTTTACAAAATGAATTCATAAATAGGTAAGATTTAAAACAAGCTAATCTCATTATCAATTCAATATGTCCCCGTAATTATGTGGTAAAAATAAAATCGGTTTAATACGTGATGTATCTATACTTTACTATCCCTTAAAATATCACTCTTAATAATAGTCTTGTTTGAAGTTGTTCGTTCGTCTTTGGCTCAAATCCACTTGCTACGAACTTTTCTTCGCGGAAGCTTCACGTCTATTTCAAGTGAGTGACATAAAATGTTTCAACTCAAATCAACATTTCGTGCCCAATTGTTTCCCAGACGTAGTTTTGGTATTAAGGTCAAAGTTAACTTGCCTTGCGTTCAGGTGATGATCACACAAGACGACTCGGCAGATTTGAAGTGTTTCTATTGCAGTGACTTTTTGTTCGGCAGACAGGGTGACCATCCTCGATCAAGTTTCCCTCAGGACTTTTATAAAACCCAAAATATGACCACACCTCAGATTTGGTCCTCTTAAAAGGCTGAAAAACCTCCTGAGCACGTTCACTGCCTTCCGCCATTCCTTCTCGAATAGTAATTTAAAAAAATATTGCGTGCTGCGCGCCTGCGTCAGACTGGCCGACAGGATTCAGTGAGTTATTAAAATCGCGATAATCAAACACGGTTTTAATGATAATTAAATTTTAAACGATAATACTAACCGTCAGTACATTTTATCATGATTTATCGTGAAACCGGTTATCGTCCCATCCCTACATGCAAGTCAGGTAAGTAGTTTTAAAACAGGCGCTACAGCAGTGGCTGTTATTGGCTATTTAAATCTAGCGGGTTTGATGTCTCGCAAATACAATGTCACTGGTAGTGGCGATTCTGTCTGACCAATCAGTGATCTGCAGTGTTTTCACATCACATTTTAGCATCGGTACGGTACGCTTGGAACCTAAACAGAGGTGGTACCATTTAAAGCGAGCCGTACCGTGCCATGCAGTGGAAAAGCACCATTAAGCCCCGTTCACACCGCCAGCGACACGCAACGACAAAGCGACATGATCCCATTCATTTCAATGGAGCGCTGGCCACTTCCGGCAACACGAGCGACAGTGACTGTTGGCGACAGAATGTGGGCGTGTCAAGCGCCAAAAGTTGAGAAAATTCAACTTTATGCGAATTAGTTTTCGCGAGGGAAAACCAATAGGAAAGAAAACTTTCAGTGAACCTCGTGCGTCACTGTCTCGAGTGCAGGCAAGACAGATGAGTTCAAGGACGATTTCACTGTTTTATATGATTTGACTGTGTAACCACATACATGGATAATAAAATGATGCATGTCGCGGTCTCAGTGAGTTTAATTTATACATTTAACGTTATAGTTCGTTCGAGTGTTGTAATTTTATGATGCACGTTTAACACCGCTGCAGTTCATTTTAAAATTTCCCCTGCATTACGTTGACTATTAGGGACAAGAAAATTGATTATTTGTCAAATCTGAATGACGTTTTAATAATTTATGACAATATGAGTGAGTTTAATTTGTTGATTGATGATCGATCGTTAATCTAGTAAAAGATTTAATCCACTGAACACTGCTGAGTTAATATAAAAACACTCTCCTCACAACAGCATTCTGTTCATTTTTAGCTTTAAAAGTCCTTTATTTTATTATTTTTCAGACCTTTTCTGCTTCGGACGTACAGGTTCTGATTCACTATAATAACTTTCGTTGTCTACTTGGCTTTCTTTGCGTAATTCAACAACATTACCAACTTGGCAGCCAATGATGCTCTCCGAGATAGGCGACCCACACTATCCACAAGCAAATGCTTTTTATTTTAAGAGTGCAGTCTTCATCTCAAGTGAGTGTAGACCATTCAGATGACTCTTCACAAAAACACAGTTTATTTCTTAATGTACATTTCCACCAAACTTCTGAATGCTCAGATTATGCTGAATGTATGCTGGAATTTGCCTATAACATTTAAATTATTCTTTTATAAAGACAAATGTACTGTTTTCAATCAAATGTCGGGGGGAAGGTCTTTGATTAAAGCATCTGCTGTTTAATAAAGTTTTGCAAGCAACAAACCATTGCATAGCATAAAAATAAATGAATAAAACATTGCGCATTGAGGCTGCTTTAAAGACTGCGGCGCTCCCAGTTTCCTGGCGGATATCTTTAAAGAGGAATTAGTTGATTATTTATAAGTTGGCCATTAATACCACTTTAAACAGTTCAAAGGCAGAGACGGCTCCTCCACGCGCTGCCTGTGATTGTTCTGAGCTAAAGGATGTCCTTGTGTTTCTCCATTTGCATGTTCACACAAAACGGAGTCTCTGCGAAGAGGATAGGGGGAATAAACAAAACAACAGCAAAAACCGCAAAGCAACATAAAAGTGCGCATCATGTTTTTTTTCCAGCCGGGCTTTGATGTGGAAATGGAGCTTCTTTACATTGTGAAGTAGAGGAGTGCAGTTTGCTCAGTGAAGGGCTAAGCTCTGCTAATGTCCCTTAGCTTCCATGGCATGAGAACGTCACACTGGATGTCTACAATAATGCCGTAATTTCCCCCGTGATTCTTATTTATTTGTTTGTTTATGAAATGCTCATTATAAAGTAGTGCCTCGACCAGAGGCCATTTCATCTTTGAACGTCTGTTTGGAACTTCATTACTAGTCTGTGATTGTTTTTTATTTTTGCTGTTTCTTTTGATTGCCTGACAATCCAGCATGTTGCTGAAATGAAAGCTCTTAGCATCTCATTGTGATTTGCAGGTCTTGGTTTCAAACAGTTCATACAGCCTTTTAATTACTGTGGCAGAGCCACTACAAATCTATAGCTGTTGTCATGTATATGAGTCTCATTGAGGGTTAATGCACAAAGCTGTGAGGTGAGGATGCCACAGGCTTTCTGAGGAAGTGTTTATAGTTCCTCCCCCACACCAGCCCAGGGTTTTGTCTTCATCTCCCATAAGTATGATGCAATTGATCTCACAATCTTTTATTGATTTTTTTTTTTATTATTTCTATTTTATAAAGTGAATTATCCATTTGGTATCGATACTGGTCAAATATTTGGAATAATTACTATGTTTTTAATGTTTTTTGAAGACAATATCTTATGCTCACCAAGGCTGCATTTATTTAAAAACGAAAATGCATTGTGTAATAATATATATATATATATATATATATATATATATATATATATATATATATGAAGAGTTCAGATGCAAAAGCCTCTAAATGCCATTTGAAATTTTCTTCTTTAATGATGATTTTTATCAAACTTGTATATTTAAGTTCAGTAATTTCACTTAAATGGCAATGATAATTACCTATTAATTGTTATTTAAGTGAAATTACTGGACTTAAATATACAAGTTTGATAAAAATCATCATTAAAGATGAAAATTTCAAACGGCATTTAGAGGCTTTTGCATCTGAACTCTTCATATATATATATATATATATATATATATAATTATATTTCACATTATTACACAATAATGTAATAATGTGAAATAATGTAATAATGTATATATGTGTGTAATGTAATATTGCGCAATATATATACACACATATATATATGGGTGATTCTCACGAAACCATTAAAACACCACGGCACTAATGATTTTAAATATTAAACATGGTATTTAGTGATATAAAAAAGCACCACAATAAAGACAATACTGATCTCTACCTTGCACAATGTGTAATTTCAACATGGGAATAATTTTATTTTCTATTTTACTGTATTTTCTGCGAAAATTCTCATTACCGTAATGCGTCCAACTCAACTAAATGTATGTTATGTTGCAGTTTAAACAAATTAAAATAAAAAGAAATTAGAAAAACAATAAATGGATGTTCTATTAGATTATTTCAGATGGCAGAAAAAATAATTTACTGAATATTCATGTATGATAAAAATGTAAAAAAGCAGGAAAATGACTTGTCCATGACTGCGGTTCTCATGCTCCGCAACATTTTTTGAGGACTGTTAAAACGCACATTCAGAATTTAAATAAAGTATGATTTTGAATAAAGAAGGACATGGGCCAGTTCCTTCAAGATGGCTACTAGGTAAGAAGATCTCTTTATATTTCTCCAATTAAATGTAAATATTCACTTGTCAGAATGTGTACGCGACATTTTGATTATCATTACCGAAACGAGTAGTTTTCTACATTTAGAAAAAGGATAGATTTACAATTTTTTTATAAAAATGTACTTAATAAATGTCTAATTATATGCACTGAGTAAAAAATTAGAAAGTCATCATGGATTCTCTTTTGTTAGCAAAACATACCAAGGTACCTCATCCTCCGAAACACCATTCTCATATACTGCAACCATTTAGGGCAAGTTGCGGTAGAGAGAACTTCTGTTTCGGAAATGAGAATTCAATCATTGCGTACTACTTTTAAATATACCTTATGGATTAAATATGAATTTAATTTTTTTCTAACTGTTGATATTTTGCTACATGATTTGTTTCATTGTAGGCAGTCAGCAAGTGAGAAAAAAAAAGTTTTAGCCAGGTTGACAAAGTTCAGGGAAAAAATATACAGCAACCCAGAACTGCTCGAGGAGTACAGAAGGAAGGAGAGAGAGCGGTTAGGTTTGGAGATGTTGCAGGTGTAATCAGCAATAAACACTTTACAGTCCTATAAAATGTACAGGAGTGTGCACCAACCCACCCAGCAACACACAACACAGCCTTTTAGCCACTATAATAACAGGGCTATATAAATAAATTTTCAGCAGATTAATATTAATAAAAAACTTTAAAAACTTCAATAGTTTTAATTAATAATACATTAATAATTATAGTTCTAACCCTAACTATCCTGTTCCTGAAAACGTCTGTTAGGTCTACCTAAAAAACTTGAAACACGCTTTATTTCCGTTGTATCTTTATTCTATTGTATTTATTTGTTCTTCTGTTCACTGCAAAACCCAACAAGTTAAGCTAACTCGTTTCATTTGAGGAAACTGATTGCCTCAATTCAATTAAGTTTATAAAAACAATAGTTATGACGGAGTACTCTGAACTTATTTTACTCGAGTCCACTAAAACAATGATATTTCTTAATACACAATTAAACTTTACACTGCATTTAAATACTTTATATAGCTGAAACTTCATTTATTGAGTAAAAACAGTGAAATAACAAACTTTAAATGAAATCAGAGCACTTGCAGTTACTGCTAGCTCCCAATATCACACATAAAGTAAAATACAATAAGTTGAGCTAACTCGTTTCATTTGAGGTAACCAATTGCCTCAATTCAATTAAGTTGATGAAAACAATAGTTATGAGTGAGCATTAGTGATGAACACCTGCTGTTAACCAGCAGAATCACAGAGGGAAAGATAAACCCAAGAAGTAAAGCTGTCTTCAGACACAGTCTTAGATGAAATCAAATGAAGATAAAAGATGACATTAAATCTCTGAAGATCTCTGCAGATTATTACTACTGACCAGATTGACTTTATATCTGTCAGACATCTACATAAGTTGCTATTGAGAATGGACAGAGGCTTAGATGATTTTTTGATAGTGATGATGATGTATTGTTTCATTTAAAGACACCATGACAGTGGTCAGTGTTTGCTTTAGTTAGGCTCTTGACCCTTGACTTTATAGACCATTTCACAAGATGTAAACAACACTGGTCCAGAAGCACTTCCTGTTTCAGTTTTAACACTACATAAAAGCTGGGATAAAATACAACCAACAGAACATTTAAAACTGAATCAAAAAGTTAAACAAACATCTTTAAGATGTTTTCTTTACATGTGAAATAAAGAAAACAGTTACAAACTGAATCAGGAAGTGCTTCTGGACCAGTGTTGTTTACATCTTGTGAAATGGTCTATAACACCAGATTTTCTCTGGCTGTTGAAACTGAGTGTTTATAAAACACATTTGTTAAATGAATAGGGAAAGGAAATATGATCCTGTGAGGAAATATGATCCTGTGTTGATGGTTATGTTTTGATGATAAAAAATATTAATTAGTGACTTGATTCCTTGATCTTTTCAGAGCCTAATCTCTGAATAAACATTGATGTATTACTTGTATTATACATTATAGTAGAACTGTGAATCATCATATGAATCTCAACAATGGTGACCATTAAAAAATAATTCATGCTGGGAGCCATGGATAAGTTTTGTATAATGCTAGTACCCAGCATGCATTGCAGCTTGAGTCATTTTTAATGGTCACCATTGTTGAGATTCATATGCTGATCCTTGTTGTCTGTGTGAGTCTTGGTAATTCAATACATTGTCTGTAAAACTTTTGCTGCACAAACTGTTTATTGCTCTTTTAATCAGAGATTAGTCTCTGAATGAGATCAGTGAATCAAGTCTCTAAATGATGATTGTCACCATGAATCTTTAACAATCAACACCCATTCATACTTTTCCATGAATTTAGTGCCATAATTCTTTTATAAACACTCAGTTACTATAGACCTTATGTAGCCCCGCCCCTTTTCAGATCTGCGCTCGTTGTCTTTTGACTTCCGGTCTGTATATTCCCATCCTCACCAACCTTGTCATAAAATCAATTTAAATGACCATACGATTCCTCCTCGCTCGCTGCTTTGTCGACGGCGGCCGCGCGGTGCGACACTCGTGTCTTGTGTTGCCAGATTGGGTGGTTTTTTTTCTGTACATATTAAGGCCTGTTTACGTGCGTTTTAGCCGGGTTTTCGGAAGGCTCTATAGAAATCTGGCACCCTATTGTCCGAAGTTAAACTGAGAGAGCGTGCGTTCACAGACACCAGAATGAACAAGTTCACAGTAACGTTCATCAGGCAGTTTCTCCATATTTAAGAACAGCTATACTATTCCCTAGGGCTGGGCGATATGCCAAAAAAATTATCACAATAATTTTTTTATATCAGTCGATATCGATATCGATATCGATAACTATAACGATATATGTCAAATCTTTATTTCTTTCAAGTTTAAAGACAGATTTTTGCTCCTAAGTGAAAGTTGTATAAACCAGTGTTAATTGTGTTTTTAAACTACTCTTTAAATGTATGTTCATTAACAAAAACAGTAAGATCGGTTTTTTGTTTTTTTTAAATGTAACGACTACATTTTATTTGGTAAAAAGTAATATTCTGACTGTTTGAGTAGTATTAAAATTAGTCTCATGTATTTAGATCATGATAACCACAGATAAAACCAGGTGTAGCCTATAACATAGCACCTCACTGTCATGGCAAAACTTTATGGTTTCTGTGGTATTTGTATTAAAAACAGTAGCCTAACAGTTAAATTCATTATTAAATACTGTACTTATATTCTATTAGTCATTTAATACATTGTCTACATTAATAATATTATAGACCATTTCACAAGATGTAAACAAGACTGGTCCAGAAACACTTCCTGTTTCAGTTTGTAACTGTTTTCTTTATTTCACATGTAAAGAAAACATTTTAAAGATGTTTGTTTAACTGTTTGATTCAGTTTTAAATGTTCTGTTGGTTGTATTTTATCCCAGCTTTTATGTAGTGTTAAAAAAATGAGACAGGAAGTGCTTCTGGGCCAGTGTTGTTTACATCTTGTGAAATGGTCTATACAATTCAATATGTATATCCCACATTTCATGGTGCAGTTAATATTACTAGGCTAACCTTACAGTAAATCCATGGTAGGCTAAATGGATTTAGTATCAATTCAGATTCTGACTGGATCGTTGCACGCATTGTTTTTCCTTTTTGTCAGCGGTGTTTCATCTGCCTTTAAACTGGTTTTAACTTTACATTTGTGTTCTTCGCTGAACTCAAGCGCTTCTCACTGGATCTCATGAGCAAGACGATCAGAGTGTAAGGCCGGATTCACATATAGCGCCTAAAAACGCGTAGAAAACGCTGGGCGCGCCGCATTCTCTATTTTTCAAAGCGCCAGGGCGGTTGCGCTTCAGTTGGTTCTTGTCACATGACCTCTCGTGTGCGTATGGTGCGCTTGCGGTATTCTGAAAAGTTTAGATGTTTTTATCTAGACGCGGCGCGGACGCGCATGGAAAAAACGAGCGCGTCGCACCGCGACCGCACCGCTTCCATTATGAGTGCGCATACCGCGCGCCTACATTTGAAATAACGAACTTGAGGGCGCAAAAGACGCGATATGTGAACCGGCCCTAAGTCTGCATGAGCTCGCGCCGCGCTCAGTGCGCTGCCGTTTGGACTTTGAGCCGAGCGGATAAATGCTCCGTGTGGCTGGCACACGCAGTTCAAATGAGTTTCATTCCGCTTTTGGCGCATAAACATTATCGAACATTTATCAACCTCTTGATTATCGTTTTATTGAGAAAAAATATATCGCGATAATTATCGTTTTATCGCCCAGCCCTACTATTCCCTCTACATTCATTAAAAAGAAAGATTCAGTAAAAACTAATTTATGTTGTAAATACTTTCTCTTCTTTTTTGGCAATATTTTCCTCTCATTCATCTCTTCTTTGCAGCCAGGTGTATACATTGACAAATATTTCCAACAATAGGCATTTACTTAGTTATGAAGAGGTAGAAGAATGAAGAGGTTTGTCCCTCTCTGAACTTTTATAAGTTATTGTTTAACGAAATATTAAAGTTATTTATTTTTGTATTTTTTGTTGTTGTTGCTAATGTTATGTATTGAAGCACTACAATATAAAACAGATTTGAAATTGAATCCATGATTTTGCATATATTATACATTTTTCCATATTAAATCTAGACATAGTAAACTTATTATCATTACCGAAATAATCAACCTCATTTCCAAAACTCAAGTTTCATTACCGCAACAGATGATTATTAAATCTTAATTTAATTAATATAAAATGTGTAGTTTGATTTTAAATGCATGTACAGTATCTACACATTATGTTCTTTCAGGTTTGTCACATCATTTTGAAAATGTGTCAGGTTTCTTTAAAATATATTAAAAAAAAGATTGTAAATTGTGGAAGGTGTTGCGGTAATGAGAGAAATTAAACAAAAAATTTAAATAATGCTAATTTAAAAATAAATATTATTTCAGATTTCTAAGTAACTGTGCATGACTGTTAATAATCTGTTTTTAAAAATGTGAAATTTTATTTTATTTTCTAAGAGTGTTGATGTTTTCACACTGTTGCGGTAATGAGATTTTTTAGGACTTGTTTTGGAAATTATGCTCAAAAAGGTCTTAAATTGTAAGTAAATGTTTTTAAATTAATATTCACAAATTCTCCAGACTTGGTTTCTAATGTCTGATTTGTTTTTTTGTGAATTCAAGCATTTTTTAATTTTCATGTTTGAAATTTTTAAAACCAAGATTTCGTGAGAATCACCCATATATATATATATATTTCACATTATTTCACATTATCACATTTCACATAATATATTTCACATTATTACACATTGGCCCTCATTTATCATTCTTGCGTAGAAACGGGTGTATATGTTGGCGTAAGATTATGCTTACACTCCTCTCGCCGCCTGATTTATGAAGCTGAGCGTACCTTTGAAATCCAGATGTACGCAATGCCTGCCCTTGATAAATCCGGCGGCTGAAAACGATTGTCATTAGAATAACACGCCCCTAAATATTCAAGTCTCCGCTCCCCCCACGCCCTTATTTTACGCCATGGACACACGTAAGAGGGCAAAGAAGAGAAACTTCTCTGACGTGATATACCGAAATGACCTATCACATTGCATTATTTTACAACACGTCTTTTGAATTAGCATTCAATTTAGAATCACTTCACATTTATTGGGGTGTACAATAGTGATGATGATGTGATGTGGAGTACCATTCATTCACATTAATAATTGCATGACAATTTGCAATGTTCTTATTATTATTATTATGATTTGTATTATAAATGGCGCTTGTTATTTAGAAGAAGAATGTCGTTATTATTATTATTTGTATTATAATTATATGTAAAAGAAGAGGAATGTATTTTTTTATTATTTTGTCAGTCTGAATTATTTTTTGGTCATTGAAAGCCTTTCATTACCGAACCGTATCCGTGCGCACCTGCCGGGGCTTACCCTGAAACGGCAGGGTAAAGTCCACAGGCTCGCAACTGAAGGAATGCTTACAAATCAAATGCCTTGGTAAAGTCTCACAAATTAAACATTGAAGTCCATGTTGCACAAAAATAAATACTGAAGTTTATAATTACTATGTTGTTGTTTTTTTTACACTGGGTCATAATATATCATATATTTTAGTTTGCCAGTGCGTTTTGTGGGGTTAGGAATTTTCTGCGCATTTCCGCACTAACTCAAAACGTGCGTACACCACCTCCTGAGCTGTTGTAGGATTTGAGCGTGCCGTACGCCAATGTCCATATTGATAAATCTCAAAGTCACCGTGGTTTTGGGTGTACACCAGGTGTACGCTGGAAATTTGGTCTGGAAATTTGCCTTAATTCCATGTGGCGTTGATTCAACAAGGTGCTGAAAGCATTCTTTCAGGAGTGTCAATGTCTTGCAGTTGATGGAGATTTGTGGGATGCACATCCAGGGCACGAAGCTCCAGTTCCACCACATCCCAAAGATGCTCTATTGGGTTGAGATCTGGTGACTGTGGGGGCCATTTTAGTACAGTGAACTCATTGTCATGTTCAAGAAACCAATTTGAAATGATTCAAGCTTTGTGGCATGGTGCATTATCCTGCTGGAAGTAGCCATCAGAGGATGGGGACATGGTGGCCATAAAGGGATGGACATGGTCAGAAACAATGCTCAGGTGGGCCGTGACATTTAAACGATGCCCAATTGGCACTAAGGGGCCTAAAGTGTGCAAAGAAAACATCCCCCACACCATTACACCACCACCACCAGCCTGCACAGTGGTAACAAGGCATGATGGATCCATGTTCTCATTCTGTTTACGCAAAATTCTGACTCTACCATCTGAATGTCTCAACAGAAATCGAGACTCATCAGACCAGACAACATTTTTCCAGTCTTCAACGGTCTAATTTTGGTGACTCTTGCGAATTGTAGCCTCTTTTTCCTATTAGTAGTGGAGATGAGTGGTACCCGGTGGGGTCTTCTGCTGTTATAGCCCATCCGCCTCAAGGTTGTGTGTGTTGTGGCTTCACAAATGCTTTGCTGCATACTTTGGTTGTAAGGAGTGGTTATTTCAGTCAAAGTTGCTCTTCTATCAGCTTGAATCAGTCGGCTCATTCTCCTCTGACCTCTAGCATCAACAAAGCATTTTCACCCACAGGACTGCTGCATACTGCATGTTTTTTTCCCTTTTCACACCATTCTTTGTAAACCCTAGAAATGGTTGTGTGTGAAAATCCTAGTAACTGAGCAGATTGTGAAATACTCAGACACCAACAACCATGCCACGCTCAAAATTGCTTAAATCTCCTTTTTTTTCCCCATTCTGATATTCAGTTTGGAGTTCAGGAGATTGTCTTGGCCAGGACCATACCCCTACATGCATTGAAGCAACTGTCATGTGATTGGTTGTTTAGATAAACTTTAGGTGAGTGTATGTATATATATATATATATACTTATAAATCAGAAATCATTCTAATAAGCTGATTTTGTGCTCAAGAAACATTTCTGATTATTATCAATGTTAAAAACTAAATATGCACTAAATACTTAATACTCTTATTTTTATTGTATGTGTTTATTTATTTAACTTTTTATATTTATTTAAAGTCAGTACTTTTATTTAGCAAGGCAACACAAACTGTATTTAACATTGATGTTATTTTTAATAATTAAGCACGAATTAATAATTGAGCAGCATATTAGAATGATTTCTGAAGGATCATGTGACACTGAAGACTGGAGTAATGATGCTGAAAATTCAGCTTTGCTTCACAGGAATAAATTAAATCAAATCTAAAACTTAAATTGTCATAACGTTTCAAAATATCGATTTGACCAATATTAGGAAACATTACAGCTGCTCCAGCAGCATATCCATAAGATGTATTTACATTTTAAAGACAGCCTGTATGCATTCTGATGACAAGTAACATTCTCAACTTGTGTTTCGAGCTGTCTTTATGTGGGTGTTGTGGGAGCACATTGTTTGGTCAGCCCATTTAAAGAGCCAGTGTCTGTGGCTAAGTGAATGGGATTTGTGCAAGCACGCTGGGCCAATGCGGGCCCTTTATTAACCCTGGAGTCACTAGCTAATGTCATTGAAGGAGGACCACCTGGTGTGGAGGACACTGTACAGTCAGCTGCTGCTGAAAGCCTCTGAATGCCTTGGACCAGGTGCCGGCTTCCACATCACGCTTAATTGTTGCCTCGTAGTGCGCTTGACTGCACAGTGCGCCTGCAGGCAAGAATTAAACCCCCATTCCCCCCCACCAAAAAAGACAAGATGGAGAGTTAGTTGCTACTCCAGAAGTCTGTTTATCATCCCCACCTACACATATTCTTATTTTTTCTCATTTCTGATTGTTCAGATTGTTGTGATATCAACATTTCAGCAGGTAATACTAATACCAGTGAAAATTAATACCTCCGAAAAAAAAGCCAAATTGCTTCTAAACATGCTTTAAGTTAAGTTTTAAACCCTATAAATATGAACCCTTTAAAGCCTACTTGTATTGTATTTGATCAAATATGCACGATCAAATCTTTGGTGAAACCTGTCGCACACAATCTGCCTTCTGTCGTCTGATTGATAAAGTAAAAGGCTTTTTAGTACTTGTAAAAAAAAAAAAAGCTTGTAACTTGTTGTTCGTGTCTTTTTGCTTTGAAATCTTTACTGATTTGTATAAAGTAAACGTAAAAATAATAATAAAAAAATTATGTTTAGTAATATTTAGTAAAATAGTTAAACACTTACTGGACTGTTTACTTCATACTGTTATATGGATCTCATTAATTTACATTACAAGCTATTAGAATTGCATCTTCATTTTTAGCCATATTGTATAAATATCGGCTACTGCATCCAATTGCATATTTTTTTGCTTAGTTTGGGCCTCTGAATAAAAGTGAAGCATTTTTTTTTTTTTTTTTATGATCTCCATAGTCTCACTTAACTATATCAGACTATATCATCCATAAAGTCTGACGTATCAAATATAATAGTTAACAAAACAACACATGCATATATATATACGAATTGACAAACCATTATGTATAATTAACGCCATTAAAAAGCTTGACTGTATTTAATTAGGTTTTTGGTTACATGTTCCTAATAAACAGCATGTGTGGTAAAGGCATGTATTGAATTAATTAATTAATTAAATATTCTGCACTATTGATCTTTTCTCTCACTGAAACTATAGTTAGATTTTTTTTGTCTTTGTCTGATTTTGAATCATTGTTTAACACCATTGTTAATTTTCCATGCATTCGTCTGATACCTTAAAAGAGGATCACAGGATCTCACTTATAATCCATGTCCATTCAGAAGCGCATCTTTAGCTGATTATTCAGCGCCCAATGCATATTCGCATGTGAATTAATCTCATTGTCTCAGTGAGGAGGGCTTTATAAATGCTGGAGCTTTTTATCACAAAGAGGCCTGTGTCTGATACAAAAGAGCTCTTCAAAGAACCTGCGCTGCCCACCTCTGACTTGAGATGCGTCTGCCTTGACGGCTCCATCTTATTATAACTTCTTTTAAAAGCACCACTGTTCCCAATTGCCTTTTATAGTCGCGGTTTGTTGGCTTGATTATTTCCCTCATTGCATCTCATATTAAAGCCCTTATCAGTCTGAATTTGTTAAAACGTTTATCTGGAATGATTACAAAATCCTCCAAAATCGTGGGGGGAAAAAATTACTCTTCTAGTAATGTATAATGACCATAAGTGAAAAGTTTTTTTTTTTTTTTTTAATTGTTTTGTTTGCTTGATTCTAGGTCATTAGTCTAATAAGGAAATTTGTGACATCATGCTGTATAATATGATCAACAGGTTTGTCTGTGCCATGCAGACCATAGAAAGCAAGACTGCTCACTAGAATTTGGAGTTAAGCCATGCATGGCTATGCAATCTTCTCAAAAGCCCCTTTTCCACCAAAACATTTTGAGAGCCGGTTCGGAGCCGGTGCCTGCGGCCGAACCAGTTCTTTGTGTTTCGACAGCCAAAGAACCGGTTCTCGGCCGGGAAAACTGGTTCCAAAGCGGCACCAACTCTTTGCTGGACCAGAACCGTTCTTTTACCACGTCATGCTTACGAAGAAGAAAAGTCACATTATAGAACAAATAATGGAAAGAAAAAAAGACACAATTACAGGGGTACATAACTAATAAGAAAAAATTACATAACGAAAAGATTAAAAGACTTACATATTTCAATTGTTTTTAAAGCTTTCTTAGTATACGAGTTAGAGATAATCCGAAAGTAATGTTGTATTTGCAAGCGTTTCTAGCTAAAACGTATGGCAACGTACACAGTGACGTAACGACGTCGTTCCCTGGGCGCTCTAGTCAGTGGAAAAACAAATAGGTTCTGAAACGGTTTGCAAGTTGAACCAACTCCGAACCAACTTTGAACCAGCACCAGTTCCGAACCAGTTCTTTTTTTGGTGGAAAAGGGGTAAAAGTCTTAAGATCAGAGCTTGACATTAAAGTCCCTGTAAAGTCAAAATTAAGTAGGTGTTCTGGGTTTGTCTCACCACAGAAAAATGTGTAATTAGCCACCCAGCCAGATTTGATTGATTAAAAAAAGCCGGGAAGTACATAAAATAAGCTATCAAAATCTTGAAAAAATGAGCAGTTATCTCTGTTCTCAACCGCTGGGGGCGTGTCCACAGCTGCACTGAAACCACGCCCGCTAGCGGGAAAGCTGCCGACGGTGATATTACGTGACGGGGAGATGAACGCTGAGGCGGGAGATAGTCGTTTCGGCCCCGTTCACCAGTAACAGCGGATTATCAGTGAATCCCAGTTGTCTCTGAGGAAAGTTTATAAAACGATCCTGTGTGAAATGATCACTACAGAGGCGGGTGTTGGCGGTGATCCTCCTCAGCTCTTCATCATGGTTGGCTCTACACAAAATTAATCCACCCCTTCTTGATGTGATCGTTTTTAGGAAGTTTAAATAAAGACACCGATCTGTTTTGTACACGATCGCATCCAGGTAGTAGCCTATGCATTTCCGCGTCGAAAGGATAGCTAGCTAGAAAACTGTAGGCTGTAGTAACTAATAGTACTGACAGTAACTCGCGATTGAGCGGCGAATGTGCTCTATTGTTACGGGGCAGCCTCAGTGCGTCATCAAGTAGGGGCGTGTCCACGAGCTCACGGGCTCCAGTGCGTCATCGAGCCCTGTTTTAGCCCCGCCCAAAAGATCCGTAAAATAGCAAGGGTGAAAAACTGTTTAACGGTCTAACTCCGTATTTCAGTACTTCACAGTTCACAGTCTTTGTAATATGTAATACATTTGTAACATTTATAATGTGTTTAGAATCGTAGAATTGCCTTTACATGGATTTTAACTTCTTTGCTCACCAGCCACTGTGGTTTTTCAAAGTTACTAGTCACTCCGCATTTTCAATGGCCACAATTTTGACATCGATACCATAGGGAAAAACTGCCATATACTGTAGATATTCTTTAGATTATCTTATTATTTGGCAGCCGGTATATAGAGAGCCTAATTAGTGTAATTGAGCGGGAATGAGTGTAATTATGTTCAATATGCGCAATCCCTCACCCTGTAACCAACAATATTCATCTGGAGTAAACTAAACGAGTGAGACAGGTTTGTGCGTCAGCCCGCTGTCGGACAGATTAAAGAGGGAGAACGTGTTGCTGGTGCGTCCTGCGGAAGAGTTTCAGATAGTTCAGGATCGATATGTATCGAAAAAACTATTTTTGACTATACTAGATTGCACTTAGTTTATTATCTCGGATGCCTTTTTAAAAGACTACAATTGAAGTTTAGGTCAGTAGGAGTGACTGCGTTTCACTCCACTACTGAAATACACCCGCATATGGTGAGTTGGTGGTTGTTAATGTCAAGCCCTGCTTAAGATGCCAACGCACTAGAGTCGAATGCAGCAAAGTCATTGATTTCAGTGCCTAATGGTTTGTCGCAAGGAGGCAGAGGAGAAGTTCAAAGGTTCACAAAAGCAACGCTTCATCATGTGAACAGAAATTGGAAACATTTTGCTGCAGTGCTGGCATTGGTTGACCAGTGAAAGTTTTTAGAGAGACACTTCAAGTTGTGTCTTCAAAAATCCTGTGTTCCCGCTTTCCACAGCCTCTAAAGTCACTTCCCCATTCCTATCAGGTCTTTCTCAAGTGAGAAAGCGAGACTGGCGTTCAGAATACGCGTTTTCTCTATTGTGGGAAACTGCCGAGTCACACCTTAATCAACGATTCCCCTGAGATCCATAATACGGGTGCCACCTGTATCACCGCGGCAGATCGTTGAGTGCGGTGTAACCTGTTAACCTCTCTACATTCTCACTCTGTGCCTACAAGCCCTCGTCTTTGACCCATAGATCGGATCAATACTTCGAGCGCCGCAGGCAGAGGAGCCTTTGTGTTCACGCTCAGGTAGTGCAGAGATGTTTGATTTAAACCCGTCGTAAATCTGCGCTCAGACTCGGCCGGCCTGGCAGCTCTATACGGGAATCTGCATGGGAAGTGATGTCACGCTCGTAACTCTACGTCGCTGCGTCTCCTCCTGAGATGGATGCTGGAGAGGTGAGATGTGCAGGGTGTGAACGTCCCCCTTGAGGTTCAATTAACCTGTCTCAACTCCCCTTCATGTCCCCTCGGCTCTGGGCTTTGGGCTTAATTAGTCTCGTGTTAAAGTGGAAGAGACGCGCACACGCACATCCTTCAGAAGCTGACATTACTGACTGAAAGACGAGAGGGATGTTTTCTGACCAGCCTTGTTTGTTGTAGTTTCTCCATGTCTCATGCACACGCTCACTCTTGATCAGTAATCATCGTCTCTTTCTGAGAACAAGCTGAGTAATGAGACGCCAGGGCCTTGAGCTAATGACGAGCACATCAGCAGCATTGTTTCACTCGTCCCTCCGGAGTGCTCCCTCTCTTCCCCTCCCCCGTCCATCCCGTAATCACCTCACACCTCCTCCTGGCTTTTCCACCGAGACATGCTTCGCGCCTCCGTCCAGTACCGTGACAACAGGTACCCTTACAGCGGCGCCATAGAAATCCACCAATCAACACCTGCCATCCCACGGGCACTGGAGCTGACGGGAACTGGCATCACGTCCATTGTGCTCTCTCTTTATCTGTACATATCTTGCTGCTTGCTCTTCTCTGATTTGCTTTTCAACATAAAAGCCCTCATAAATGGTTAATTTGGAAATAGAAGCGATTCTTCATTCTTTCATTAGCGGAGCTTTTCGAGTTAACATTTAAGGCTGAGTGTGCTTCTATAAATGCTTCGTGTTCAGAAACCGTGTAATCAAGCTGTCTCTCCACTATCCCACAATGATGAGAGACCGGAAATCATGCGTGTCCAGTGGAGAGTAATACGGGAGCTGTGTGGTGTTCTGACCATTTCTGGATCTGATTTGAGCTTGTTGCGTTATTTTTAGGGCCGTCGACTTTAGTCGTTTAGTCGACTAATCGGTCGATGCCGTCATGGTCGACTGACATTCTTATTGGTCGACCAGTTGCATTTTTTTTTCTTTCCCAATGGAAATACATTTTCAATGATATTGACTAGGGCTGGGTATTGAGACAAATTTCACAATTAGATTCGATTTCGATTCACAAGCTTGCAATTCGATTCGATTTCGATTTCGATTTGATTCGATTCAATATCGATTATTTTGGATATCAGTTACAATAAATGGCCATTTTTCTCAAGGGAATCAAATCTCTTAAATGCTGTAAACTATGGGAGTCTAGTTGTAGCCAATAGGCTTCATTAGCCTAATATGAAGGTAATAATGAACTGTTTTGTAGTTATACAAACACTTAAATTACACTTTTATTTATTTTTATAATAAGAAGATTATATGAAATATAAACATTTAAATGGTGGCTGTCATAAAAACTTGCCAGATTTATTCAAATATGCATTAAATATTGAAGAACATTAAGATTATAATGCATATGTAATATGGTGTATATATTTAGCAAAATGCTCCTCTCTAGAGTTATTTTTTCTAGCTGACTAATGAGTTTATGTGGGTTTTCTGAGGTAAATATGACGATACATGACATTGATTACAAGCTGTTTAACTGACGTCTTTCCACGGTTGAAACGCTGATTGAGCGAATCAATGTGACATGATACGGATTTCGATAAGTTGTACTCTATCTTTTAACACACTTTCAGATGCTCATTCATGTTTATTTCGCGCTGTGACTGGTATTATTAAGCCGAAAGAGAGATCAGCGCTGCTGCTTCTCACGCCACAGCGCCAAAACGCTATTTATGTTTTTGAACTTCTAAAGAAAATGGACGTAATTTCAAAACTGAGACTTTGTTTCATGTCAATAGTAACAAAGAACAAAGATTATTGCGATTTTTTTTGGATGCGCGCAGCCGCGATACAATGTCCCATTCATTCAAATGAAACAGGATGACTAATCGATTCTTGAGATTTAAGAATCGATATCGGTTCGTAAAAATGAGAATCGATTAATATCGAGAAATCGATATTTATTACCCAGCCCTAATATTGACCTTGATATTTATTCCTTTATAAGCAGTTATATATTACTGCATTCTATATATAATTAGCCTATGTTTTATCCCCAACTTTAAATGCTTAAATTTAGGCTATTTTGTAACAGAACACATAGAACACTCGGTTCGCAGCTGCGTTGCAGCTTCGCGCTCAGTAAGGGATATAGGTAGTTTAGATGTTTTCATTCAGTTAAAACGCTACTTGTTTTGGTTTTTATGTTTTTATACACTATATGTTTTTATCTTATCCGGCGTGGATACACTTGAAAAAAAAAAAAAAAAGAGCGCGTCGCACCACGACTGTGTTGCTTCCGTTTTGAGCTCGCATGCCGCGCATCTACAGTACATTTGAAATATAATTAATATGTTTTTGTTTTTATTTGTACACTTGACACATTTGAAAATATCCTAAATAATGCAACAAAATGAAAACTAACCTATATGTGGTCCTACAATACAGCCCATTATTATTAGGATTGTTTTTAGGCTTTTTAGGTTCTTTTTTTTTAGGGTTTTTTTTTTGTGTGTGTGTGTGTGTTTGTTTTAAAACGCCTAGATCGGCTGGATTAAAGTTAATTAATAGCTTTGAAAGTAAAGAATAATATACAGCCTGTATAAACGAGGATTTTTTTTAGGATTTGTCATTATGTGGCAGATAGTGGTTATATTTTTTGTAGCGTGTGGTGTGGTCAGGTGTGTGATTGTGATTGTCACTACAGACCTAGGACAGAGCTCCTCACTTTGCAGTTAAAATTTGAAAAGATTTGTATTATTATTATAATTTTATGTATTTTTGATGTTTTTTCGTTGTTGTTTTATAAATGCTCTATGACAATTGTTAAAAAATGTTCAATCAAAACATCCCGTCTTTTTTTTTTGGTCGACTAATCGTTGCGTAGGACAAGACTTTGGTCGACTAAGGAATTCTTTGGTTGACTACAGCCCTAGTTATTTTAACATTTGCGGCTAGAATGCATGTAAGCCAAATTTGTACACAAGAACAGAAGTCGCCATGTTGATGAGCGCTTGTTTTGCACGCAACTCCAGTTTTAGGGTTGAACGATTCATCAAAATGAAACCGCACATGATTTGGCAAAGGCTGTGATTATTTTGTGCGCAGCGTCATACTGTATGTATAGGTGTCATACTATATGTAGCTTAAACAGAAGCATTGATTTATTAAATGTTGTCTTTTGTTGGACAAGAGCTTCATAAATGCTTCTCATGTTTGGAAAGATGTTTTGCTTTTTCAAATTTACGTTATAAGCTACTCATACTCGCAGTGCTTTCAGATGGAGCAGCGTTTACTACTGGTCACTGACAAATAATCATCATAATCAATGCCTTTGTGATTTCATAATTGCAATAAACCAAACCGGTTTAAGCGCGATTTCATGTTAATTGCGATTAATCTTACAGCGCTAGATAAAACTTTCAAGTGGGCGTGTGTCGAGCACCTTGTTTGCAAATGCTTCAAAATACGTCATAAGAGTATGATCAAGCCCTGAATCTGCAGTGTCAAATATTATTAAAATATTTGGTAAGCATATTGTGTAGTTGAGATTGGAGTCAATTGTTTTATAACCAGTGTTGTGCAAGTTACTTCCAAACTGTAATACATTAGGTATTACTTGTTACTGTTATTTAAAAGTAATTCATTACCTTACAATATTACTGTCCCACAATTGTAATGCGTTACATTACTCATGTATTACTTTTGAGTTACTTTCACCAAAATAACTAAGTAGAACTTAACTTTTGGGCTGTAACGATATGCAATATGAAACCGAAATCGCGATTCGCCACACGACTCAGATCCACGAACAGAATCGCGACACACCCCTTCCAACTCCCAGCGTTATTCTCCTTACCGTCCAGATCCAATGCTGCCTTACCTTTAAATTAGGCTATTAGTATTATTTGAAGTTAACATTATAAAATACGTAGACCTACACCACAAAACTAGTTGAGGATAAATTATTTAAAATTGAGGAAGTCCAGCATTATGGACATGACATTTGCGGTCAAAACTTGAAATAAAAATTCTCAGAAAATACATGTATTGAAACGTATATAGGCTACTTCCTTAAAGGACTCCAGACATTAGACAAATATCAGTCTGTTTTATTTTTAATATTAGGGAAAAGACACACATTCATGCGTGACAAAAAAATAGGAGGCAAAATATATTTTTTGTAATTCTGTTAATTACACTGCGCAAATCGGATGAGGAAGGGCTGGCTCTCCAGTCTCCATAGAACTTAAAATATTCATTTTATTTTAGTTTTCTTGTTCGCATTTATGAGGAAAAAACAATGTTACAGATGCAACCGCTCTGAACTGGCACTAAAAGACTGCTTTAAAATTTTCACATAGTCTGTTGCCTTTAAGAAGTAAAAGCAGACAATACACTGTAATACAACTGTAATACAAGCCTCACTGAACATGTAACGAGTAAAATATTACTGATAATTGATTAGTAATGCCTTACACTACTGCGTTACAGCAAAAAGTAATATGTTACTGTAATGTATTACTTTTGTAATGCGTTACTCCCAGAACTGTTTATAACGCAATGAAACATGTCAAATTGTGCTGGTGTAATTTTTGGCCAAGACATTTAAAAACAAGAGAGAACCAACAAGTTAGTAATAACTAATTGTGTTGTAGTTGTATGTATTTTTTCCGGTGAGCTTTTTGTTTTTCTATGCATTTTTTGACAAAAACAAAACCTGGAACTGTTTGCCTTTTTTCTCATTTAATTTAGTCAGATAAATACCTTAACCTTAAAAGTTTTGTTCTTTCGCATATCTCAGCATAACGAATGGTCAAACACAGCATGGCACAATATAAGTGTGTTGGCGGTGATACTATATAATCACAGCGTAGCTGAGACACTGGAAGTGTGTCTGATCTGACGGCCGGTGTCAGCGCCTAATTAGAGCACAAGTGCAGCCGAAATGGAAAGGCATCTGTATGCAGAACATTCCATTCACAGATAGAGAATGTCAGCAGTGCGTTCGCTCGGACAATATCCCAAAAGCAGCGGGGCCTTTTTTCTAAACCAGCCAATTATCCTCTTCCCCGGCTAGACGGCAAGGTCAATGTGATTGGTGGAGGTTAATGGCTGGTGCTTGGCTGGAGTGGAGGTTGAGCATGCATGGTCACTCTCCAGTTCTTCAACTTCTCCTTCCTCTCACAAGAGCCCATTTAGAGGCCAAATAAGAGAGGGGTGAGCAGAAGCGTATTGTTAACCTTTGCCGTGCCTTGATAGTTACAGCAATGAAATGATGGAAATTTGCATTTGCTCTTTAAACTTTAAATGTCTGTCCATAAACATTCCTGTCCATCATTTCTGTCTATACTAGAGGTTAATTAAAATAACATTTTAATAGCAGTGTAATGAGAAAGACCTTTAATGAACATTGAGCTGTCCCTTTTTTGTGTGTAAAATGTTACAGCGTTTGTAGTAAAAGCGAATAAATGTCATGATCACATTAGTGCAGTTGCAGTAAACCTCTGTTGGAATTCCTGAGGGTTTAAAAAGCAAAACATATATATTTTTAGGGATAGTTACTTGACTTGTAGCCTTATTATGTAGCCAGATTTTGACATTCTTATGACAGGAGTTGGATGTACACACGCTACCATCGCTTTTGCTCACCAAGGCTGCATTTGTACCATCAAAAATGGAGTAAAAAGTCTTATAATGTGAAATAATATTATTAGTGGTGGCCCGTTATCGGCGTTAACGTGAGACTCTTATTGGCCAATAAAAACAAAATATCGCCGTTAATCTATTCTCAAAGTTGGCTTGGGAGCTGGTATACTACGCAAGCTATGATGACTTTCACCTTGATATTTTAGCGCAGATGTATACCTAGCCGAATTGCACTGTTATGGCCGTTTAATACCAAAATATTGAAACGTCTGTTTATCCAGACATTAGAAAAATATCAGTCAATGCATTTTATATTAAATATGAGGGAAATGTACATCCGTAACGGACGTGACACACACACAAAAAAAAAATTAGGTGGCAAAAGCACAAAAGTAATACTACCCACTGGATGAAGAAGGGTTGGCTCTCCACAGGGAGCACGCATTTTTTCGTGTACGCATTTATGAGGGAAAAACAATGTTATGTAACAGTTCCCCGTTACGGACTTGACCACTCTGAAAGCGGCACTGAAAGACTGCTTTAAAACTTTCACATCAAACAAAGCACAAAGCCTTTCATTAAGGTGAATTTCGTTTTGTATTAATTGTATCTTAATCAATGTTTCATCAACCAATTGCCTGGATTTAATAAATTAGAAATAAATATAGCAGACAATAGATGATCACAACACAGGTTCGCCAGCTCGTGAACTGAAGCTCGTCTTGTGAGTCATAAATGAACCGAAACACAGCGTATAAGGCATGCCTACTTCCCTCAGGAGTACAGTGGGTGCCGTGAGGTGCGAATGTACAATGTAGAGAATAATTACGAAAATGGAGAGAAAATATAAATCGGGCACATTAAAGGAAAAGAACAAGATAGTCTTTGTGTTTTATTTAACATAAGCTTACTTGGCTCAACAAGTGACCCATTATTACATGCATTCATCAGATATTTTACTTGTTTCTTTTTTTTATATGGTTTTAATTTTAAAATGACAGCAGAGAGCCCCATGATGAAGCTCCGCCCCCACTGTACTGAGAGTCTAGCTCCGCCCCTGCCCATCTTACAAACTACCTACGAGGTTATTTATTTGGGTAGCATACATATTCTGAATGAATAAGTTAATTCCAAGATTACAGTGAGATTAATCTAAATTAAAAAGAATAATCTATGCCCACCACTAAATATTATAAATAACTGTTTTCTATTTTAGTATATGGTAAAATGTCATTTATTCCTGTGATCAATAGCATCATTACTCCAGTCTTCAGTGTTTTTTTCTTTCCAGATTATTTGATGAATTGAAAGAAGTGAATGTATTTACAAAGTTTTTTATGTAACAGTATAAATGTATTTACTGTCACTTTCGATCAATTTATTGTGTCCTTGCTGAATAAAAGTATTAATTAAAAAAAAAACATACTCATCCCAAAACTTTTAATAGTTTTTTAACTTTGCTCAAACAATTGATTTATTGTTTTTTTGTTGTTGTTTTTTTATCACACTAGCGGTGTGTCTTGTAGCTACATGTTTAAAACACACTGTCCTAGTGTACTTCTCCATAGACTTCCATTTTAAGCACATTTTACAATTTGCACTTTTTTATTCAAGCGTCACTGTCAGGCTCGGCAGTGAAATGCAGAAGCGCAGCAAAGTGGCCTGTCCTCAGGCTAGAACTCCTGAGGCTCCTTATGTTTCAATTACAGCCTCCATCTCTGATCAGACCTGGCCTTTCTTCAGCTTAACCAGACACAGCAGTGCATGGCCTCAAGCCTCTGTCTGATAATTGACCCCTGCCATGCTAATAGAGCTTCAAACCCACTGAAACAGCTCTAGCATTACACCTCTTCCTCAGGCCCCTCTGGGTTACTATGTCCATCTGCTCTTTGCACTTTGTCACAAAGCTGTTCCGTTTTGTCAAAGTATGATTTATAGGGTTAAATACAAAATTAGTGTAAACTTACAAAAAAATGCTTTCAGACATTGGTCAGGGTAGACACTTTTTTCACTATTTTATTGATTGCAATCAAAACATTGAAAATATGCCTCGCCGCAACATATACTAAAAACTCCAGAAAATTAAACCTGTTTCCCAGATTTTTCAAGAATACAGTTGAGAATATTTTGTATTCACAAAAACATTTCTTAAGATTGTTTTAAGCAAATTTCTTGAAAAGAATATTTTTCAAATTGTAAATAGTTAATTATGGATAATAATGGATAACCTCCAATCTAATTCTTAAGTCTTAAATCCCCAAAGATAAAATGTCTAATAAAGTTATTAATGCAACAGACCTCTCCATATTGACATCGGCTCTTTGAAAAGAGCAAGCCAGTTGCAACGGAAATACCGTGAATGTTTATTTTGATTATTACCATCATACAATCAGACACCAAAACCTGGCATTTTCTTGTGAAGGAAACATAAATAAGAATATATTTGAGAATTTTTCAAGAATTGAAACTAGGAACATTCTTACAAATTTCTTATAATCCTAAGAAATTGCTTGACGTCTTTCTTAAGAGGATTTCCGTGAATCCGGCCCCTGATATTCACATCCCTCACACAGTCTTGTTTTCAGTTCACATCACACTACATATGGTGTCTACTCTGACTAAGGTCCATGAACAGGACCATTTCATGATGTAATCTTAACCGAGGCTGTCCTTTCCTGTTACCCCCCGCTTCATTTGCTACTTCCTTATCTTCACCAACATGTAAATGATGGATTTATGCGCAGTGTCAAACTGGCGTTGTGACCCTGAGTCAGCAGTGTTGAGGTGTCCTGCGGGGTGAGATCTTTTGTTGTGTGTGTGGACTGAAGGGAGGGGTTTCAGGGTGGGATGGGTTCAGAAGGCGGTCCCTGGGGTCTGGGCCCTGAGCTGACTGCTAATGAGAAGCCATCTGAGGCCCTCTGAGTCCCTTTGCACCTTGAACATGGCCACTACTGCCACCTGACCTTGGCTTTGATCTGCCAAAGTGCTTGACCTCTCAATTCCCCACTGGCCACCCCTTACCATCTGGACAACTACACACATTCTCTTCATCTCGCTCTATCACCCTCACACACACACGTCAGAAAAAATTATTATTTCACGATGGCTAATTTAGTAGGGTAGGGTGATAAAAAACGAATGGACTTACTCATACGGTAAAACATCTGACTTATAATAACCACTAAATATGTGTGTGGGAGTGTGCAATATTGACAAAAATCGTTTCTGGGATTTTGTTGATATCGGTAATGACATGATATTTTGCTGAGTGTGATTTTTGTGCTGGTACCTTGACTGGTTGAATCTTGATATTCTGTGCAATTCACAGCAGTTTTATTTCCTCTTTTTTTATTGAATTCCATGGTCATTTTACTTTTATAAGGGCTTTTTCCCCCTCACCGAGTACGAAATTCGCGTCCGAAATTTTCGCACGTTAAAAATAAATACGACCTCGCGTTATTTAAATTAAAAAAAAAACAATCGGATCGGGTCCGATTTTCTGCGTATTTTGCATCCGTAGCAAGCAGTTTGAATGGTGTTTTGACAATTCACACCCACTAAATCACGAAAAAAACGCATACGGAAATTTCGGACTCAGTGTGCAAAGACCTTTAGATGTATGCATCATGTGTTTTGTCAGATTCTGACATTTTTATCAATAAACATTGTTATTAAAAAAGTATATACTTTAAAGTAGGGCTGTCAAATGATTAATCGCGATTAATCGCATCCAAAATAAAAGTTTGTGTTTACATAATAAATGTGGGTGCACTGTGTATAATTATTTTACATATATAAATACACACACATGCTTGTATATATTTAAGAAATATTTTCTTGTATATAGATTTATATATAATTTATATTATATATAAATATTTTACATATAAATAATATTTTTTTCTTAAATATACATGCAAGTGTGTGTATTTATATATATATATATATATATATATATATACAAAATAATTCTACACAGTGCACCCACATATATTATGTAAACACAAACTTTTATTTTGGATGCGATTAATCGCGATTAATCATTTGACAGCCCTACTTTAAAGATGACACTAAAACTGTCATTGAGTCATTCATTCAAATTCCTGATTCTATCAGGAATGATGAGTGACTGTCTTTATAAATGGGTCATTGTATCATTGACTCGACCAATTTGTTCAAAAGCGTGTATTCATTCAGTAACAAAATGTGTTCCCTGAATAACACGTTTAAAATGCAACACAATTTTAACCTCTTGTTTATTGAACTGTTGTTATGTAATCTATCACATTTATGTTTGTTCTGATATTCTGAGAAAATATTTCAAAAAAAAATGGGGTAATTCTACTCGACTACATCACACAATCTCAAGGCATCTTATTGTTTGCTTTTTGTAAAGTGAATGACACTCGATAATGTCAGCTTGTACAACAATTACGATAATATAATAACAAGTGATGATTCAGAATCATACTTGGATCTAAATCCGAATGTTTCCCTGTGATTTACAAACAATCGTTTTGTAGTAACTTGTACAGACCAGTTGAAGCTCCTGCCACAGAGTGTTCTGGTTGAAGGCCCAGTTGAATAGATTGTTTTGGACTGTTCCTGAATACTCAATGAGTCTGTGCGGTCCCCTGGGCTCCTGCTCTCGACAGCCTTTAATGCCTCGCCTTTGTCACCTGGTGCACCGTGGGGTGGCAAAGTGGCCTCCAAAAGAGCATTATCTGTTCAAACCCCTCCACGGTATGCTTAGAGGACATTTCTTCTCCAAAGTGGATTTGCTTCATCTGTTTTTCCCTCTCTGTTGTAACAGCGCTATTGTACTTTTTGTTTACACACTTTTTTTTATCCCCTTTATCCCTTTCTCCCATCTACGCACAATCTGACCTGTGCTTGAATGAGGTCATCACATTATTTTACAATTCAGGGGGATGTTAAATCTGCCCTTTTGACACCACATCCCGTTTCCAGGTCTTTCTGAAATGTTTTGCGTTGAGTGTTCTGGGTGCGTGAAACTTTAGGAGTCGTGTTCTTACGATTGATGGGTTTGGAAACTCCCACTGCGTTTCGTTTCCATCAGACCCGAGAGTTTTTCCATCACAGGTGCTCAAATGGTGACTTAAATTACAATCGCGTTGGGAAATCCCTAAACTTTGGATTCGTGACTACTTTATGTAGGTTCCCGCTCGCCTGCGGGAAACACAGAGCGGTCCCGTGTTTGTTTTTCTCTCAGCATTAGCGTTTGGAACAGTGTCATCTAAAAGACCTCAGTCTGTGCAAACATTCAGCGTATTTCCTGTATGTTCAGATCGAGACGAGCGCTTGCACTGTTCTCTCCTTTATTGAATTAGCCCATGTCACCGTCATCCAGCCCTCAGGAACCCACCTCATGTATTCAAAGGAACAACCTGTGCCACAACAATTAGAGAAACCCGAGACAGAGATGAGACGTTGGGCATTGATGATCATAAATCATAAATCAAGTCTGTCAGTAAATCCAGCGTGATACACTGCAAAAATGATGTTTAGAGATTATTGGAGTACGTTTTACAAGAAATTTTCAGGTTTAATTCAATGTGTACTTGTAATTTGTGACATTTATCAGCAATTTCTGAGTGAAAATAGCTTATACGCCACTTTTTTTTGTAGTTAGTTGTCTACTGCTTTAATATCAAGCATACAAGGAACAATAAAGCACAAATCCTGTTTCTAAAGAGCAGCGTGCATTTATGTAAACAGCTGCCGGAGCAGTATCACGTAAATCAGAGGTGTGCCAGAACTGATGTGAAGCCGCAAACATCGCTTAGTCGCAGATCAATGTATGAAATGTAATGTGCTGTGACTGCTGCGTAAATCTGTTCAATAGATGGGAGGTTAGGATTTTTTTTTTTTTTCATCCTCAGGAAGTGGGAGTGCAGGTTAGCCGACGGCAGCGGTGACTCTGGCTGAGGTCAATATTTGTTTTAGGAATCTCAATAGCTGAGCCACGCTTAAGTCATCTGCATCTCTGATAATGGCACGCCATATGGCTCTGTTGACCTAGTGGGATCAGGCTTATTATCCCTTATTCTCATTCCTCTCTTCCCCTCCCTCCCTCTGTCCTCTATTTCACGCACATACACTTTTCTATCGCACCCATTACTTAATATGCTTTACATCTCAGTTGTGTTTTCAGTAATCACTGTTATTCATCTGTAAGGCACTTTACCGTGTTTCTGTAGTAGCATTTTTTCAGATTTTATGTTTATGTGTGCATGCCGTATTTAGCTGATCGTTTTGATTACAGAGATCCGTTTTAATTCGAGGATACAAAGGCTGTTTCCTATAATGTTACCCATGTTTCCTATACCAGCAAAACCTTTCATTTTTAGACACAGTAAAGGCCATTGCACACTGAGTCCGAAATTCGCATCCGAAATTTTCGCACGTTAAAAAAAAAATTCGACCTCACGTTATGTCGGTCACGCTTGCACACCGCCTCCGAAACTTTCGTCCGTCATAAAATTAATCGGATCGGGTTCGATTTTCTGCGTTTTTCGCATCCAGAGCCAGCATTTTGAGAGGTCTTTTGACAATTCAGGGCGGGGGGAGCTCGTCCTCAAATCATTGCACGTATGCGCCGTGCTTTCAGTTTCGGTTTTCAATTCGATCAAGTGTTTATGTTCTCTTCTCTATATTGGATTATGAAATTAATAAACCTCCCCTTTCAATCAGATTGAAATTTAGGATCGAATAAAGTGTGATTGAGCAGCCTATTCGATAACTAATGTATTATTTGGGCACAATATATACACAATAACAGCCTAGCTGTTCTGTCTGCCCAGCGCTTCCACCGGGCCGCGCGCGGGTGTGTGTTTGTGTGTGTGTCCATGCCTGGTCCATACCAGACACACTGCCAGTCTCCGTTCAGAATCGATTGGTTCACGGAAATTGGTGGTCTTGTTTTTAATATGTGGCTCCAGAATCGCTAGCAAAGCATCGAACTGTCCCGCTGACATTCTGAGGTAAATTTTGAATCGCTCAGGATAAATTCGCAACTCCTTGATAAGGAACTCTCCTTCCTCTCGGCGCAATTTCAGGATTGGATGGACGTAATATTTTCTGTTTTTTCTCTTTTCAATATGAGAGAGGGCAAAAATCATCCTCACTGCTTGACGAATCCATTTGGTATTTTTGCGTTTTTTTCCCGCAAACGTTTAATAAATACGCAACGGACTCGGTGTGCAAGGTTTCTATGCGTGACGAATTTTTTAGGCTGACGAACACGAAAATACGCATCCGAAAATTTCGTACTCAGTGTGCAATGGCCTTAACACTCCGATTTGTACGTACACATTTATAACGCCACGTGCCGTCTGTTGCTGATCATTTCGATTGGGTTTTATTTCGAGGCTAAGCTATACGTGTTTCACCCCCTCCCTTCCCGCTGTGTGTTTTGAGCAGAAAGCATGCAGAAGTGAGGCTCCTTGTGTGCAGCCCTCAGGCTCAGGTGCTTGTCAGCGTTGGGTTCAGTCGGACCTTTTCAACAATTTGTCACGGTTGCCTCAGCTCCTGCTGCGCCGGCACGTGGCACACGCACACACACACACACACACACACTGGTGTGGCGTAGCCAGCGTGGTCATGATGGAGTGCAAAGGCCTTGGCAACAGCCTAGCGCCTGGCGGAATAAGCAGCCTCCCTAATGAGATGGGAATGGCATCAGTCGGGCCCTCCAGAATTTCAGCAGGCAGGCATGTGCCTCCACTCCTCAACCTATTCATTACACATTAGAGCACACACACATATAAATACAGCGATGCGCACTGATTGTAAACGTGTATTAGTTCTTGAGTGATTGCCAGGCTTGCGTCGGTGTGTATGTGGACGTCGGGGCAGAAACACCTGCTCATGCGTTTGTTTGGACGGTTAACGGACTGTCGCCGTAAATGAACAGGCCACGCTCACCATGTGTGTGTAAAGACTGCAGTGCAAATGGCTTCAGGAAGATTTGATTTGTTTCATCTGCCATAGTACCAGTGCCCAACCTAGTTTCCATTTGCTCTGAAATGCCAAGTGGAATGTGCCGGATCCTGAAGCTAAATTGGAATCGGAGCAAACTGTAATAACTCCTTTTTGTCCTTTTTCTAAAAGTCTTCCGCTACATCTCCTTTTTGATTTACTTCCCTTGATTATTTTAGCTGCCTGTGCAAGGGAAAACAAAATGAAAACTCGTGTGTCACTTAACCTGTGTGACTTGTGACTGTGGAACACAGAAGGAGAAGTTTAGCAGTATGTTCACACTGCTGCTGCCCATGCAAGAAAATAATGCACTTTCACCAAGAAATGTTCACTTACCTAAAGGATTATTAGGAACACCACACGATTACTGTGTCTGACCCTTTTTTGCCTTCAGAACTGCCTTAATTTTATGTGGCATTGATTCAACAAGGTGCTGAAAGCATTCTTTAGAAATGTTGGCCCATATTGATAGGATAGCATCTTTCAGTTGATGGAGATTTGTGGGATGCACATCCAGGGCACGAAGCTCCCGTTCCACCACATCCCAAAGATGCTCTATTGGGTTGAGATCTGGTGACTGTGGGGGCCATTTTAGTACAAAAGACATTGAGGTCTTTTTTTTTTTTTTTTGTAAATTATTTTATTTAGAACTTTTCCATTGTTACTAAAACAATCATTTTCAAAAGCTGTTCTTTCGAACTTTCTATTCATCAAAGTCTCTTACAAATTTTTTTTTTATCATGGTTTCCACAAATATATTCCCTTTCGAATGACTGGATTTTAAGTGGTTAGCTTTGAGGATAAGTTTTTTTTTTTTTTTTTTTTTTTTATTATTATTAAATAAATGCTGATTTGTTTTTTGGTGAGCATAAGAGACATCTTTTAAAATCATATAAACAGTATGAGTTGCATTTGGCATCATTGGCATAATGTTATGTCCCGTATTATACGGAACGGTTGGACGTGGAGTTTTAAAACGCTGTTAAAAAAGGAAACCGGCCCCGGCCGACAGATCACCAAAACAAAAACCCAAAAAAAAGACAAAAGCTAAGTTCCACAAAAATTATTTATTTTTGTTTTTGTAGTGGAAATGGAAATGATAAGTTAAAGAAAAATGACTTCAGGGTGCCCCAAGGCCAAAATAATAAACAAAATGAACTTATAAACGAAACAATACTAAATTACCTAAACGGAGTCAACCAAAAATACAAAATAACTTCCCTAACTCCCTGAAAATAAACAGATTACAAAGGAAGTCAAATCAAATGGCAGGACACCCCTACATTCCTTAAATCATATAAACAAAGTCAAAGTAACTCATCACCACATTAAACAATCAAAAAAATCAGAGGTTTTTGGGATCTGTCGACGGGAGGAGGAATCCGGAGCTCTGCACGCCACAAGGCCAAACGCCCAGAATGAGCTCCCCGTCTTCATGGAGCGCCGCCCTTTTAAACTCGATGCATTTGTAGTTCCACCAATCAGGTTCCTCCAGCTGTAATCACTCCCTGCACACACAGAACACCAACAACCCACACATAACAAAATATCGAGGATCGTAACACATAAAAATGCTGCAAACATCTTGATTCACCGTTTTTGAATATGCATGCATTTTAGTTTGTTCCTCACACAACATTTCTAAATGACCTTGTGATGATTTCATGAATCGCTTTTTCGATGCTGACAGCATTATAACTCTTTTTCTGTGCTGTTGTTCTGATGTTCTTGTTTATATTTCCCTTTTCGCTGTCCAGTCGTTGTTCCTGGGTATTTTTGAACTCTGTGATGATCTTCTGTCATGTGAATGTCATTTTCCTTGATGGACCGTCAGTTATGAGGAGAGAGCTCTCTACCTGGAGGCCATCATTCAGAACCACAAGGAGAACATGACCTTCGAGGACTTTGCTGCCCAGGTCTTCTCTCCCTCCCCCAGCTTCTGGCCAACCGGAGGAGCAGGTGAGACACCGTCTCTAGCCTTTTATTTAACTTTTTTTAATGATTGGCACTGTACTAACACAGAACCTAAACCTAACAACTTAACCCATGTTGAATCCATGTACGGAATAGTTTCGCTTAAAATGAAAATTGTGTTAACATTCACTCACCCTCAGGTTGTTCCAAACCTGTATGCATTTCTTTCTTCTGTTGAACACAAAAGAAGATATTTTGAAGAATGTGAGTAACCAGACCCTATTGACTTCCATAGTATTTTTTGGGAAGTCAACGGGGTCCATAAATGGTGACAGAATTTTCATTTTTAAGTGAACTATTCCTTTAACTTAGTAATTTCTTGTGTAAGTAGTAACTGCACATACTGCAAAATAAAATTCAGTTTTTATTTTGCTATCCTCAGTATTCCTCTCCCACCCCAAAATTGGGAATTCACTAAACTGGATAGATTGTCTGGTACGGTTGCTTATTGCAGTTGTGATGTGGTCAGTGCACAGGTCTAGATGAAACCATGCGGTCACTGCACTGACCGTACAGGCTCGACATTTTATGACTGCGAAAATCGAATCAATACAGCCTACACTTGTGAAACCAGGAGAAATAGATGTGGGCATAATTCTATTTAAAGAACCACGGTGTCATGGAAATGAATCTAATCTTAACTTAAGTCACTGACAAATCTGTAGTGAACACTTCTATATAGTTTTTGAAAGTTAAATATATTTAGTTGAAGTGTTTTTAGTACTTCAGCTTAAACTAAACGAAAATGAGTTAATGAAATAAGTAATTTTTTAATTTTATTTTAGTTAATGTTTGTTTTTTCATGTAATGAAAATGTTTTTTTTATGGTTTTAGTTTTAGTTCCTGATAGTAACCCTGTCTCGTATACTACAGTCACAACGACATTGAATCTTCATTTTTGTCCGGTTTTCAGGATTTCGATTTTTTTTTAAATTTATTTTCTTTTTACATTTACAGAATGACAAAAGCGGTTGTGTTTGTTTGGCTGGACATGTAGTGCATTTTGCATTTTGAGTGTAGGCTATTTACTTTTCTTTGTTATTTAAATAGTTGTTTAATATGTGCACTCTGTTCTTCAAGTGGATGGTAATTCCCCCGTCCCTGAATGCAGCCGGTCTGGTGTGGAGAGCACTGTACAGAACTCATTCTTTTCCATCATTTCGCAGAATAATCCTCTGAAACTTTTGATTTCAATAGCGACGCCCATTTATTTCCTAGAAAGGCGTTGAAAATCGCTATGGTGACCTCTATTGACTCGTGACAAAAGCTGCATACAGAGCGGCTCACAGACACACCCACTGAACCCAGAGGGAGGGAGAGAGACCGACCATATTAGTCACTTCAAACTCCATCTCTCTGAATTTCTCTTCTTTTGCATCTCAAGGTTTCTTGTTGTACCTCCATCAAACACATCAGAAACTGCTTTTCCAGATTGTCGTTCTATCTTTTCGCCTTTCTCTTTTGTTCTAATTACTCTCTCATGTTCATTCTTTTCTCTGGATACTCTGAGTTGTCATGTTTGTTTCTTTTCTTTTCGTGTTTCTTCGGTTTGTGTCGCCAAAACCAAATTACAAATTCAATATTTATTTACTAATTAACACTTTACTAATTAAAAGTAATAATATACCCGTAAAATGTAGCCTTAAGATGGAAAGAGGTCATACAAGACATGCAAGCTCTGTTCCAAAGCTGTCCAGTTTAGGAGCGTTTTAGAGACATCAGATGTTCATAGCAAAGCCTGGTACACCATCATTTTGGTTGTACCATGAGTCTGTTGAATTCTTGATTCTGATTGGCTGACAGACATTATAAGCTGTGCACTTATTTTTTAGTTAACATACAGTTGTGAAGTGATGAAGTGATCAAATGATGCATTTAGATATAAATCCTCCTGAATGGCAGATTAGTCAAAAGAAATGTTGATGATAAATCGATATATCATTCAGTGCTAAATATATCAATATATTAAGTTTAATCTAGCTGCCTGTTTTATCTACATACACATTATGCCTTCGGAGGAATAGCTGTTTTGATCATGTCTGTTCATGTGATGCACTTTTAGTGTTTCATAGTTGATGCCCTTTTGAACCCTTTTATTTTCCTCATTCATCTGAAAATTAAATGATTTACTTTCAAAAAAGTACGTTCTAATTTTATTCTGATAATTTTCCAATCATGTATATACTTAGTTGTAGTAAAACTAATGTTGTAGTATTTATGAAGAGTTCAGGTGCAAAAGCCTCTAAGTGCCATTTGAAATTTTCTTCTAAAATTATGATTTTTATCAAGCTTGTATATTTAAGTTCAGTGATTTCACTTAAATGGCATGATAATTACCTATTAATTGTTATTTAATTGAAATTACTGAACTTAAATATACAAGTTTGATCAAAATCATCATTAAAGAAGAAAATTTCAAATGGCATTTAGAGGCTTTTGCATCTGAACTCTTCTTATATATTCATATATAACTATTTACACTTAAAGTTGAAAAGAAATTTGAGATTCAAAATGTTTTGTTTTGGAACGAAATCTCTTCTGCTCATCAAGGCTGCAGTTATTTGATCAAAAATGCAGGAAAAATATTATATTATATTATTACAGTTTAAAACAACAGTTTTTATGTGAATATATTTTCAAATGTGATTTATTCCCGTGATCAAAACTGAATTTTCAGCATCATTACTCCAGTCTTCAGTGGCACATGATCCTTCAGAAATCACTCTAATATGATGATTTGCTGCTCAAGAAACATTTCTGATTATTATCAATGTTGAAAACAGTTGTGCAACTTAATTTTTTTGTGTTTTTTCATTATTCTTTGTTTAATATAAAGTTATAAAGAACAGTATTTATTTGAAATCAAAATTTTTACTGTCACTTTTGATCAAAATAATTTAATTTAATCCATCCTTGCTGAATAAAAATATCCTGGAAAAAAAAGTTTTGCATTTTAAACATTAATAATAGTAAACATTTCTCTGAAGGATCATGTGACACTGACTGTGATCATTAAGACTGAAGACATAATGATGAGAACATTCAGATTTGATCACAGGAATAAATTACATTTTAAAATATATTCACACAGAAAACAGTTGTTTTAAATTGTAACAATATTTCACAATATTGCTGTTTTACTGCATTTTTGATCCAATAAATGAAAGATAGAAAATCGTATAGACCCAAACAATAGAACGGTAAAGTAGTAATTTAGCCAGTTTTTTGTTTTATATTCTGACATCTACATCAAGCCATTGCAGCTTGACACTTTAATGAGATAACTGCATGTAGACAGCTTCAACTAGACAGCACTGGAACAGAGCCACAGATTCCCTCACTACTACAGGTCATGTCGAACACCTCCTCATCCAGTAGGGCTTTAGCTGTTGTGTGGCTGACAGTCTCATGACCTGCTCCATGTTTCACCACCATCTCACCCATGACAGCAGGCAGGCGTTGGCCAGGGATGGTTTGGGACGTGGACTACCTCTGGGCCAAGCTGGACTGTAAGCCTTTCTGCCTGCTTCCTCCATTAGGCATGTGGCCCCACACGTCTGTTACACAAACCCGTCTTTTTCCACTCTATTTTTCTCCATTTTCAATATACCCTGCATGTTCCCTTTTTATGACAGTCAATTGAGCACAGAGGATTTCCTCCTTGTTTTTCCGGAACGGTTTCTTTTAAAGTGCCCCTATTATGCTTTTTTGAATATTACCTTTTGAATATTACCGTATGTGTAAAATGACCAAAGTGCACGTCAAATAAAGTTATGCTGAACTGTCAAAACCATGGATATCCATAATAAAGGCTAGATGTGTCACGGCGGAGTCTCTATCGTCATCACCGGCGGCCATCTTGTCACAGGCAAGCTTTCTGGCGGGCTCCTGATGTAAGATGGGTGATCAGCACGAACACAAATATCTCTTATGTCGTTGAATTCTTGACGGATTTACAAACGGTTTGGTTTCTTACGTTATAAACGTGGCTATAATTCTGGACGATTATTTCTTGATACACTTATTATTCATAAAGAGTGCAGTCAGTGTCATAACTACATCTCTGACGTTTATAACAATCCAGACCGTTTGAAAATAGAAAATTGAGCGGGTTATGGTTATTTAAAATACACGCACCATTAAAACACAATGTTACGAGTGAGCGAGCTGCTGTGACAAGATGGCCGACAGGTGCGGATGTCGCCCTCCATTGGCCAGCAGCGCAGACGAGACATCTAGCCTTTATTATGGATATCTATGGTCAAAACTGTCAGCGATTCCAGTCTCACTTCCTGCACGAACCTGTAGGTTTACAACTCATTTGCATAATGGTTTTCATTGGCTGTCAACGTCTACTTTGACCCGCCCTCAAACACTGTAGTTGTAGCTGAGACTGGAAGAGTTTTATTTGAGTTGCCGAGTTTAGTTGATACTGAAAAACTGACACCACCGTTACTGTTCGTATCACTGTGTATCAAGTTTGTATCACTGTGTATCAGAGAAATTCGACCAATCGCATCAGAGCAGAGCAGACTGTCAGAAAAAAAGGGTTTCGAGAGACCAAATCCTTGATCGAACCGTTTCAGACACTTACGGCCTGTTTACACCAGGTCACTTCATGTGTTTTTACTGATAGTTATCAGATTTATCAAAACGATTCCTTTTACACTTGGTCACATAAATGTATTTCGGCAAAACGGATTTAAATCCGATCTTCAGTTCCCACGCTATATGAAGGTTGTTTTGTTTGTTGATCATTGGCTAATTTCAAAATCAAAGACAATAGGAGAACAGGAGAATGCTTCATTTACTTTTAATGAAGATCATTTGGTGTTACTCAATACTTTCACTTGCGCGTTTCGCGTTGGCTTGATGAAGAGATACTCCTCTGTGGTGGTGTGTTGCAGTAGCGTTGTCATATCCTATAACATGACATATAGCCTATAACACACTCTCACACGTTTAGCATTGTTGAATTGGAGGAGTAAAATGTACATATGTGGTTTCAACAACCAGATGCATTTACACTCGTCCAGTTTCGTCTGGTACACGGCCCAGACCTCGTCCTGATGTGGTTCGGATTTAAATCCGTCTCAAATGGGTTTCGGTCTTTCACAATCCCACCGCTAACGGAAGTGGCCAGGTGTAAACATAATGCTGCAATATACATTGAGAAAAAGAAAGTGTATTTGAACTTGATTGCATATAAATTTGTCATAGGGGACCTGCGAAACTAAATCAGGAACCTTTAATATAGCATAATATGGGCACTTTAAAAAACACAAATGTGAGATTGCGCATTGGATCATGTGAGCTTATGGATCGGCACAGATTTAATTTTTTAAACGTTACCTCTGTTCCAAAACCTAGTTCACAACCACATACGCCGTTTTAGCTTGAAAGGCAGCATTCTTGTTGATTGGAAAATAACTTGTTGTATTCGGATTAAGGCTGAAACGATTAGGCGACATTGTCGACAGTAAGAAATTGTCGACAAATATCTTTGTTGTCGAGTAGTCGTTTGATCTCACGTGACCTAATGTAAGGACGTGCAATAACACGATTTGACAGCTACAGCGCTGTGGCGCTAGAGTGTAATGCGGCCTGCAAATGCTATTGCGGTAAAAGAAAAAAACAGCGTGAATTATGACGGAGTACAAACAAATCCGAATTAGCAAGGGTTGGGAAAGTTTCACAAAACTTAAAACCAACAATGCTGTCGTGTGCAATACATGCAAGGCGGAACGTGCTTTTCACGGGAGCACAACATGCATTTTGGAGCACTTAAAGCTACACTGTGTGATTTTTACCCCCATCTAGTGGTGAAAAGGTATATGACCATCCAGTGAATATTAGTTTCTGTTCCTCTCAATTCCAATTTCGTTTGGCCAATGTAGTCCAAGATTAACATGGCTTCCAGGTCGACCTCGTCCATGAGTGTTAACTCAAACGTAAACGTGAAAGGCGAAGCTTGAGTTAACGGGTATGTCCCTCTTTGGCTAATGTACTTTCAAGATGGAGGGGCAACATGGCGACCGACATTAGAACCCCTTACCCGTATTTATTTTCAATGGCATATTATACACTCACGAGAATACTTTATTACTTGAACCAAGTAAATATACATTAATGAGCACATATATTTTTGAAAGAAATAAGTGTTTTTAGCTTAGAATATACTAAAAGAGTTACAGTGTAGCTTTAAAGAGTAAACATCCCAGCAAAAAAGTGTTCTCCTGCTGGAGCTAACTAACTAGTGGTAACGTAAATCTCTTTATTGGAGCAATACTACTAATAATAGTAATAATATTATCAATAATAATATTTATAATAATAATAATGCTTTTTGCATAGAATAAAGTTTGATCGAGCTTAGGAGAGAGGGCTGTTTTGATTATTGTAACACTATTGGGTATTATAGTCTTATCACTTGCCTGTATTTTGTTCCATAATCATGAAGACTTACAAAAGGAGATGTTTAGGAAGAATATCATGGTGGTACCTTTTTTATATATACTGTAAGTTAAAAGGTAAATGAGAAAGTCTCTGTCATCTCAATTTTCATAAAAAAAAGATTGTAATTTTATATTTATAATATTGGTTTGCAGATTAATATTTTACCACTCTTTGTGTCCTGAAGTAAATGTCAATTTTTCTGTTTCAGTTCTAAGTAAAGCAGTGGGCATATTAAGCAATGCTTAAATGTGATTTGAGTTGGACCGATCTGAAAATTTAAAGAGAATGACCTATTTGTAGGCTCAAAGTTCATCAAAACTAAAAAACTATTTCAAAAGCTGAACTAATTTTCTTATATATATATATATATATATATATGTATATATATATATATATATATATATATATATGAAGAGTTCAGATACAAAAGCCTCTAAGTGCCATTTGAAATTTTCTTCTAAAATGATCATTTTTATCAAGCTTGTATATTTAAGTTTAGTAATTTCACTTAAATGGCAATGAAGATTACCTATTGATTGTTATTTAAGTGAAATTACTGAACTTAAATATACAAGCTTGATAAAAATGGTCATTTTAGAAGAAAATTCCAAATGGCATTTAGAGGCTTTTGCATCTGAACTCTTCATATATATATATATATATATATATAAAGTAAGAATAACTCTATAATGTTTTAACTAATTAAAAAATCAGACTAATCGTTACAAACCCACTGATTAGCCGGTGAAATAATCGACGATTAGACAATTAATCGCTCTAATAATCGCTAGATTAATCGATTATCAAAATAATCGTTTGTTGCAGCCCTAATTCAGATTGAGCTGTTTTTGACTGATGCTATAAGTGATATATCTCTCAACACTGTCTGCCAATTAATTTTTTCTGAGCTCATTGCTGTGTTTTCTGGGATTGCCTCGTCTGTGAAGGATACATCATGCAATGCCAAAGCCAAGTAAACTACCGTTCTAAGATTTGGGGTCAGTAAGAATTTTGTTTTGTTTTTTCTTCGAAAAGGATGCTTTCATTTGAGAAAAGTGACGGTAAATACTTTTACATTGTTGCAAAAGATTATCATTTCAAATAAATGCTTTTCAAACAGAATATTTCTGTTAAAAAACTATTTTAACACTGATAATAATCAGCAATGTCTATGTTGGAAACTCTAGGTTTTGGAACAGGGCAAACTAAATCTCTGGTTGTGTCGATGCAGGGTTTGTTTTGGGGCCGTTCGGTTATTCGATTGAGTCGAGTATTGACAGGAATTGAGTATTGAGTTAAATTGTTGTTTAATATCATAGTTGTTGGATAAGAGCTCTGGAATATATCAGTCTCATCACAGACGTCGGTCAGGAACACTCTCCCTCATATAAAAACTAATAACCGTGAGTTATTTTACGCCTTCATTGACATGATCATTATTCCAGCACAAACACCTGACGGTCATCTTTGTTCAGATGTAGCCTTGTGCTCGGGTTTAAGACAAACTCGTTTCGTTTGATTCACATATTTTGAAAAAACATTTTCCTTTTTTCCGACTCAGATGTCAGGCATTCCACAGCTTCTCTGTTCTTTCATTCTCTGAAAACACACAGTGTGAACAGAAGTGTGTCAGCCTCTGCGTGTCTGTCATGAGCACTGTATGTTATGTGTCAGTGATGCGCTGAAACTACAGCAACTGCGAATGTCGGGTGGAAAATTACCGTTCGGAATAAAAAAAATCTAGAGAGCATTTTGCTAAATATATGCATGTGTTACATATTCATTATATAGTTACTTAACCATAACTTCATTATTTAATAAATCTTTGAATAAAGATTTCATGAAAATAAGTTTTTGAATTGAAATGCTTATATTTCAACAACAAACGAGTTGAAACATAATATTATTAAGAAGTTGACATAACAGCGCAGTCTCATCCCAAGACGTCATATAACTGACGTCTTGGGACGTCTTTTGACCATACGTCAACATCCGCCGTTTTAGGGTACCCTTTAACGTCAGTTAGATGACGTTATCGGATCCTAACCCAGACCTAAACCTACCCCGTCACCTAACTGACGTTAAAGGTAAAGCGTCAGTTGTATGACGTCCCAGGATCGTCATGTAACTGACGTTAAAGGGTACCCTAAAACGGCGGATGTTGACGTATGGTCAAAAGACATCCCAAGACGTCAGTTATATGACTGTGTTAGATATAAAAATGTGGTAACACTTTACAGTAAGGTTCATTAGTTAACATTAGTCTAGCATGAACTAAAAATGAGCAATACATTTGTTACAGTTAGTCAATACAAATCCATCTGTTCATGTTATTTTCAGTGCATTAACTAATGTTAACAAATACAACTTTGATTTTAATAACGTATTTGTAAATGTTGAAATTAATATTAACTAAGATTAATAAATGCTTTAATAAATTGTTCAATCTTAGTTTGTTAACTGAGGTAATTAACTAATATTAAAGGAGTAGTTCACTTAAAAAAAAAAAAACTTTTGCTGATAATTTATTCACCCCCATGTTATCCAAGATGTCCACGTCTTTCTTTCTTCAGTCGAAAAGAAATTAAGGTTTTTGATGAAAACATTACAGGATTTTCTCCATATAATGCACTTCATTGGGAACCAAACATTCCAAGGTCCAAAAGACAGTTTCAGTGCAAACTGTTAAAAGGGCTTTAAACGATTCTAGATGATGAACAAGGGTCTTAACAAGCGAAATGATTGCTCATCTAAAAAAGAAAATAACAAAGTTTAAGATTTATAAGCTCAAATGCTCGCCTTTCTCTGTTCTGTGATGCACGTTCGTGACTCTCCTGTTCGAACTCATTCATCAAAATGAACAAATCTTTTCCCGAGTCAATTCATTCGTTCGTTGGGTGAACCAAATGACATGAAAAAAGATTTGTTCATTTTGACGAACGAGTTCGAACAGGAGAGTCATGAACGCGCATCACAGAACAGAGCAAGGCAAGCATTTGAGCTTATAAAAACTTAATTTATTTTATTTTTTTTTAATGGGTGATGTTTTCACTTGATAAGACCCTTATGCATCATCTGGGATCGTTTAAAGCCCTTTGAACAGTTTGCACTGAAACTGTCTTTTGGACCTTGAACCGTTTGGTTCCCACTGAAGTCCATTATATGGAGAAAAATCCTGGAATGTTTTCATCAAAAACCTTAATTTCTTTTCGACTGAAGAACTAAAAAGACACGGACAGCTTGGATGTCATGGGGGTGAGTAAATTATCAGCAAAAGTTTTTTGCTTTTTTTTTAACATGAACTACTCCTTTAACTAGTGAACCTAATTGTAAGTGTTAGCAAAAATGTTTATATGCATCTTACATATTTGAGTATTAAATCCAATTAAATCCAACCTCTTATTTCAGAAACATTCCTTTCAGTTCATCACTGTTGTGTGTATTTGAACATGTTGTGTTGTCCTTCTTTCACCCCTTAGGAGTAACTACTAACACACTTTTTCCACAGCGTTCAATCTCACACACACACTCTTTGACATCCTCGTGACGGTGCTCAGCTTACGTGTTGCTCTATTGTCTTCTCTCCTCTTCAGATTAAGTGTGTTACAGGTGTGAGTTCAGTAACTGAAGGTAAGAGTCTCGGTCTGAGCGGAAGCTTGCGTTCTGTCCCAGAGATCCCTCTCTTTCCTCTCGTCTACTCATCTTCCCCTCTTTATTCCCTCTGGAGGAACAGCGAGGCGGTTCTGATTATGGACACAAGCGCAGTAATCGTAACACAGTAGCAGCATGAATGCTCTCCATCTTTCCTCCTCTCCTGCATGTCTCCGCTTTATTCCCTCTCTTCTCCTCGTCTTTGTCCTTTGGCGTGTGTGTGTGTTTGCCTGAGGCCACATCTGACACTAACACCTGCCCTACTGGAACATGTCTTTGTCACTTACGCTTTTGTTTGGACCGCTGCGGGAGCAAACGGGAATGAGGGACACTTACTTTAGAAATATGCTGGGTATATTCCTCTATAATATCTATATAATATTATAGAGGCCAAACAGGAAATAATTGTATAAAGTTCAATTTGCAGGATGTGGATATATACACACTACACTGAATATCTCAGTCTCACTTCACAACAGGATTTTCACACTAGAATTTCTTCCTTTCTTTCTTACATTTTTCTTTCTTCTTTCCTTCCTTCTTCTTTTTTCCTTCCTTCCTACCCTTTTTCTTTCTTTCTTTCTTTCCCTTTTCCTTCCTTCCTTTTTTCCTTCCTTCCTACCCTTTTTCTTTCTTTCTTTCTTTCTTTCTTTCTTTCTTTCTTTCTTTCTTTCTTTCTTTCTTTCTTTCTTTCTTTCTTTTTTCCTACCTTTCTTTTGTCCTTTTCTTTCCTTTCTTTCCTTCTTCCTTTCCTCATTTCTTTCCTTTTTCATTTCTTTCTTTCTTTCTTTCTTTCTTTCTTTCTTTCCTTTTCCTTCCTTCATTTTTTCCTTCCTTCCTACCCTTTTTCTTTCTTTCTTTCTTTCTTTCTTTCTTTCTTTCTTTCTTTCTTTCTTTCTTTCTTTCTTTCTTTCTTTCTTTCTTTCTTTCTTTTTTCCTACCTTTCTTTTGTCCTTTTCTTTCCTTTCTTTCTTTCCTTCTTCCTTTCCTCATTTCTTTCCTTTTTCATTTCTTTCTTTCTTTCTTTCTTTCTTTCCTTTTCCTTCCTTTTTTCCTTCCTTCATACCCTATTTCTTCCATCTTTCTTTCTTTCTTTCTTTCTTTCTTTCTTTCTTTCTTTCTTTCCTTTTTCCTTCCTTCCTTTTTTCATTCCTTCATACCCTATTTCTTTCTTTCTTTCTTTCTTTCTTTCTTTTTTCCTACCTTTCTTTTGTCCTTTTCTTTCCTTTCTTTCTTTCCTTCTTCCTTTCCTCATTTCTTTCCTTTTTCATTTCTTTCTTTCTTTCTTTCCTTTTTCCTTCCTTCCTACCCTTTTTCTTTCTTTCTTTCTTTCTTTCTTTCTTTCTTTCTTTCTTTCTTTCTTTCTTTCTTTCTTTCTTTCTTTCTTTTTTCCTACCTTTCTTTTGTCCTTTTCTTTCCTTCTTCCTTTCCTCATTTCTTTCCTTTTTCATTTCTTTCTTTCTTTCTTTCTTTCTTTCTTTCTTTCCTTTTCCTTCCTTCATTTTTTCCTTCCTTCCTACCCTTTTCTTTCTTTCTTTCTTTCTTTCTTTCTTTTTTCCTACCTTTCTTTTGTCCTTTTCTTTCCTTCTTCCTTTCCTCATTTCTTTCCTTTTTCATTTCTTTCTTTCTTTCTTTCTTTCCTTTTCCTTCCCTTTTTCCTTCCTTCATACCCTATTTCTTCCATCTTTCTTTCTTTCTTTCTTTCTTTCTTTCTTTCTTTCTTTCTTTCTTTCTTTCTTTCTTTCTTTCTTTCTTTCTTTCCTTTTTCCTTCCTTCCTTTTTTCATTCCTTCATACCCTATTTCTTTCTTTCTTTCTTTTTTCCTACCTTTCTTTTGTCCTTTTCTTTCCTTTCTTTCTTTCCTTCTTCATTTCCTCATTTCTTTCCTTTTTCCTTTCTTTCTTTCTTTCTTTCTTTCCTTTTTCCTTCCTTCCTTTTTTCCTTCCTTCATACCCTATTTCTTCTTTCTTTCTTTCTTTCTTTCTTTCTTTCTTTCTTTCTTTCTTTCTTTCTTTCTTTCTTTCTTTCTTTCCTTCCTTCCTTCATTCCTTCTTTCCTTCTTTCCTACTTTCCTTCTTTCTTACCAATATGAGAATTTTAAAATGATTAATATAATGTGTCTAAACTTTTGACTGAAATGAACAGTATTAAGAAAAAAATTAATATATATGTGCTGTTGAACATTTTGCCATTTCTAACTTTATTTTCAGAATGTGTGTATTTTTGATAATTAATATATAATTAATTAAAATGTATTACAAAAATTATATCAAATTTTTATATATATATATATATATATATGTATGTATTAAAATATAATGAAATGAATTATATTTATATATAGTTATTTTGTGTTTGGCCCCATGTAATATTTATACTGTATGCTGTTCTCACTCACGCTTTTCTTTTCACAAGCAACACAGTGCATCTTATTTTTAATTGTGAGTGCGCTTCCACTAGAGGTGCTGATAAAGACAGAAACTCTCAGGGTTTGCATGACTGACCTGATTCACACACCTCATTTAGTTAAATGTGAAGATGAAGGGATGAATCACTGTGATGAAGAGCACTGTCGGATCTGTACGCTCGGCTCCAGTGTGGAAACAGTCATCTCTGAGACCGGTAAATGATCAAATCCCTCGTTCGGCCAGCATTGGAGAGGGAGGGACCTGTGGGATAAGTGTGTGTCCTCTCTGCTGGCATCCTGAGATGGTGTGTGTGGACGAGTGGAACGGACACCACCCGCACTCGTTCACTCCTCCCCGACTCCTTTCACATGCTGAGGCTGTTGTTCTCCGCTCTCCTCCCCCTCTTTCAGAGAAGCCCTGGAGTGGAGGTCCATGTTCCCCACACCATCTGCTCTCAGAAACTTGAGATGCCCGTAAAAAAAAAAAAAAAAGGAAAACGGTCGAAAAGAAAGAAAATAGCCAAGCAGATGCCATCTTGACAAAGCAGGAAGCTTGTTTAATTTAGATGCTTTCTTGAGTGCCAGTGTCTCCGATCTCCGGCAGAATCCATATTTTTGCATTTCTGTTTCTTTCCTGACTGCTTTTCACATCGAAACGCCTCACATTAATTGGCGTTAACTGCATAATGGCTAATTTACGTGAGCGTCGTTCACATCCCTCTCCATCAGAGGGGTTTCTGCTTCAGGAATGGCATGCTATCAGCTTATCAATGTCATGTTTGCTGATGCTTGACTCTGCATGTAATATGTCCTCATTTCCCAGGTTCCCTCAGCGGCAGCACGAGCGCTGACCTCAGTGTTACCGCGATGACCGTCGACTCCGGTGACCAGGTCTCTCCCACGATACCGCGCGCATCCAAACACCGCGTGTCCGGGAAGCTCCGCCGCTCGGCCAGCGCCATCAGCAAATCCTCAAACTGAACTCGGCGTCCTTAAAACAACATGCTTGAATGTATTATTTGACTGGAATGTGACTTTTATTTGTGAGATGCAACTGTTGTCACTATATTATGTACATGACGTGCGGAAAGAAAGACCAAGAGAATCATTTATTCTGAAGAAAAGGACTTTCATAGAAACGCCGCATTCAGAAGTCAAATGAAACGTTTGAAAAACACTCACTTTACTTCATGTCAAACACTGGTGAACGTGGGAGAGACTTTGGTGTCGTCCCAGCACTGAGACGCTTTTTTGCCAGTCTGAGAGAACACTGACGCTCTCGAATCATGGAAAGAGAGAGCGTCGGCTTTTACTACTTTAATAACGTGTAACCAGTGACGTCTTTCAAAGCAATGAAGTCATGTTTTCTTTTCTTTCTTCGCGTTATGATTACTTTTAAGCAAGTGCTTTGATTGTTTTATGGCATTGATTTATGAAAAGGCACCTGCCGTTTGTGATTGGGTCGAGGTGTAGCATGAATGTGCTTCTTAATTTGGGATTTGAACCCGTTCCTGTCACGTGAATCGACTCTAACATTCCAATGTTTTTGCACTCTCAGTGGTGAAGATGCCGTCGCTTCTTCTTTTCTTCCCTCTGTGTTTGAATGTACTGTACATTGCTTTCATTTTGATTTGATTTGATTTGATGATATACTTGTGTCATGTTGTATAGAGGAGGCGCCTCAGGTAAAGCCCAACTCTGGCTGTGAATGAAGGGATCCTCACGGTGCAACTGGGATTCAGTCTGTAGGCTTTTTCTTTGTGTTTCCCCTCCGCAACTTTAATTGATCCCACACTTCCTGACGAGAGAAAGATCCGCGCGAGTAAATTGAATGAGATTGTCTGTTTGGTGAGAGCTGCTTCTGTGTGATTAGATGCTGGATGGGGGATCTTTTCCACCTGCTTCCCCGATTCCCACGTGCCTCTCCGAGTGCCCTTTACCATACCAGCAGCATCTCTCTCTCTATATATATATATATATCTCACTCTCTCCCTTTCTCTATCTCTCTCGCTCGCCAACGCCCTGTCGCCGTAGAGACCGGCCTGGTTGCCACGGAGACCAGGTGTCACACAATGCAAGCTCCGCCCACGCTGCAAAAGGACACGTGTTGCGCCACTTTGCCTTACCTGAACACTTGTCTTTAAGGCCGGACACTTTCCCCCTCTCTTCCAAACGCTAAGTAACATAGGAGGCGTTCTCTGAGTGCACCGAATGATGAAGCTGACGAATGTATGCAAACGGGCTGAAAATACTGCAACTAGCCCCACTTCTGTTTGAGAACGATGCGTTCATTGTAGACTTTGTTGTTAGCCTTGTATATTGTGTCTCTTTTTTTTTCTTGTTTTTGTTTTTTGAATGTTCTAAATTCTGAAGGATATAAATATAATAATGCCTGTAATATAATCTTTGTAAAAGACATTGGATAAGGAAGCTTGAAGATTTCATCATGACTTGTTAACATATCAGACTGTTTTTAATAGAAAAAAGTAATCGCTTTATCTTTACTAGAAATGTGAAGAAGTCGAAACATTTCATTAAATCGATTTGAAGTTCATGTTTGGATGCGTTTGTTTGCTCTGTTCGTGCTAGTCGCCATGACGTCAGCAGCGTCCTGCGAGGTTATGTTGTATTTAAACAATGTTTCTGGTTATTATAACCACTGATTTGTACCAAAACATGTCACTGCAAAACTACACTGGGATTTACTGTAAAACACACTCCGATATTATTTGTTTTAATTGCCACTTTGAAAAGGTCATTTCTTACAGTGTGTTTAACCCTTGTGCATCCTTGTGGACATTTTCGTCCTTTTCAGTTTTGTTTTTTTGATCACTTTGCCTGTGTTAAAGCTAACTGCAAAAAACTTGCCACAGGTGTGTATTTTTATTGGAATTTTACTATTTCACCGTCATTTTCTTAAAAAAATATTTTTTGCATTAGGTACGAAAAATACTCCCTCTCAGCACCTTTTGGACAAAAATGTCCCCATTGAAACCCATTAAAACTGCCATTTTTAATCCCCGGTTCAGTTAACTATAAAATTATGCAATCTTTGTTAAGAGGCTTTCATTCTGATGGCAAGGCTTCAAAATTTTATTTTTGACTATTTTTTTATCAGATGGTGTCATTTTTTTTTAAGTTTGGCCTATAAAACAAATATCGCTTTATTCCTGTTTTCTGGTTCGGCATACTATAGAGTCAACTGGATAAATTATGCAACGATATTTGTGTGGGTGTGTTGGTATGGATGTCAGAGTGTGGTTAGTATGTGTGTTATAAAAAAATATGTGTGTGTGTGCGCATGTGTGTGTTTGTCAGACTGAGAGAGAAAAACTGCAAATTCAAATCCAATCACTGTGAGCTCCAGTGGGGTTTTGCTGGGACCCAATGGGGAAAATATGTTACTACGCCCAAACAAACTGTTACCGAAAGCTCATTTTTTTAGATATCATCCTCAAATTTGGAACACAACCTATTTAGATTTATGGCTTTGATTTTATTGTAGTTTTGAGTTCAACCTGATTTAATAAATATATATTTTATATAAAATATTATTTTATAAATAATTTTCATAAACTTATACCTATATAACTTTTTTTTGGATTTACTTATTATTATTTTGTTTACTTCAGCAATAATCTGCAAAGGGTCTTCTTTAAAATGATACCAAACTTAAGTCTGTGCTTCAAAGCGTCACAGTTTTTTGACATGGACATTTTTGTCCTCTTTTTACCTATGTGTAAATTTTTTTAATTGATGCACAAGGGTTAAAGAGATATTCACCCACAAATGGAAACTCATCATTTACTCACCCTAATGTCGTTCCAAACCTGTATGAATGTCTTCCGCTGAACACAACAGAAGATATTTTAAAGAATGTTGGTCAAATATCACACAGTTGACGGTCGCAGTTGAAAAAAAAAACGTTTTGGTTTCAAACATTCTCCGAAATATCTTGCTTTGTGTTCTACAGAGGAAAGGACTTCATAAATGTTTGGAACAAGTGAATGATGACACATTTTTTTCATTTTCAAGTAAAATGAGAAACGAGTAATAAAAGTGGTATGTAAAAGCTGCCCAGTTACACCAAATAGACATAGTTATTGGACATACTATTTGCCAAACACCCACAATTTGAATTGGCTATACACCCTCTAAAGGGATACTTCACACAAAAATTGAAATGTTCCAAACCTGTTGACATTTTTTAAGTCTCAGTGTTTTATATGCCACTGAAGAACTGTTTTATACATCTGTCTGAAACCTTCCACGACTGCTCTTGTGAGAGAATGCGTGCACATATTGTGTGTTGGAGCGAGTGTGTGTACGTGATGCTCGGGGTTAGAGGTTGTTGTGTTGCTGGAGCTGAGGGAGTATGAAGGTAACCTGACCCTCGTCCCATCTGTCTCTCCTGCTGCTCCATGAGTCTCTGAGTACAGGTGCACACGCTCCAACACCTCACACACACACGTTTAATTACTGAATGTGTGTGTGTGTGTGTGTGTGTGTGTTAAACCTGACCAAAACTCTTTTTAGGATTTCTTTTTTTTTTTTTTTTACTTGTACTTTCAATTTGCAGAACACAGTGAAAGCTTTAAACATGAATATACACTCTAAAAAAAATACACTCTGCTGGGTTGTTTTAACCCAAATTTGGGTCAAATATGGACAACGTCAAACATTGGGTTAAAAATGTAATTTAAAAATCTAACCTAATAGCTGGGTTTGTCCACATTTGACCCAAAATTGGGTTAAAACAACCCAGCATTTTTAGTTTGCTGAAACAACCCGATGCTCGTTTTGAAACTCTTTAGTGATTTGTATTTAATGGCTGATAATGCATTTATTTTTTATCTGAATCTCTCAGAAACCTATTATGTAAATGGAGCACAAGTTGCTCTTGTTCAGCATTTATTCTTAGAGGTGTTTGTTACTATTGTCAAAAAAAACCTGAATCTTACGAATAAGGCACCAATAGAAAAATGGACAATCAATAATGGCAGTGGCGAAATGCATTACAGGGTCAATGTACATTTCTGAGTTCATTATCACAGAGGCTGTTGTCACCCTTTAAATGACTTCAGCTGGATTTACAGTGGGTCAAGATGAGACTTCAGAATTACCTGACAAATATAAAATCAATTCTGCTGCACCTTACAGAATGAACGAGGGTTTAGAGCAGAAACTGTAAAAGGGAATTGCCAGAGGTTGTCTGACCGCTTTATATCATCTGACACCTGTAGAAAAACACCTTGTAGTAAAGGCTGCACACACACATACTGTAAACCTTTGTAAGTCTGTAGATAAATATAGTGAAGAACATTAATGTGTGTGTGAAATCACTGACCCTTGGATAGTTCTCACTTATGTTGTGTTTAAAGGTTCAATTGAAAGGGATGAGTTGCCATCTACAGTTCACATACACTGATTGATACTGAGCGAGAGGAACTTGTGTTTCATTCAGATAAACTACTGCACTAGAAGTACACGGTAATGTTGTGGCAAATATGCACGAACAAAAAAAAAATCATTTTGAAAATATTTTATTTGAGTAGACAACACGGACGCACATATAAAGCGATAGGTAGCAAACATTTAGGAAAATAAGCTGTATACGTAGAAAAAGATTGCATCTATAAGAGCTTCACGTTTCAAGGGAGCGCACAAAACCCAAGACAAGATGATCTCGACACAACGATTATTAGACTGCAAAAAAAAAATCACACAATAAATTATACAAAGCCATTGAAAATAAATAAATACATAAATAAATAAAATATTACGAATAAACATATTACAATAATTTTACATCATGATAGTAAGTGTGTGTGCCGACATTCAAAAAACAATCATTACACTGAAGAGTTCTTAAGGCAGTAGTTTGATGTATTTCTCTAAAGGCATTTCTGGCTACTAAAGGGAAACTTTTCAAGATTGGTTGTAGTTGTTTTGAGTACGAAGAAAGAGAGAGAGAGAGAGAACATTTTCTTTCAGTCCTGTAATTCACACACTAGATTAAAGCTACAGACGCGAAACGCACAGCATGTGAATTCAAGGCAGAGGTACATGAACATATCTTAGGTCTAGGAGCTATTACATTACCATGTGTGCAAGGTTCTAGAAAAATACCTTTGTAAGGACCAAACTAATACTTTTCTCCAGACTTTTCTAGTTGAATTGGGATTGGATGAAGAAAATAGAGCGTTCTCAAAGGCCAGATCGGAGCGTGTTGTTGTTCTTCTTCAGCAGGCGTTACGCACGGGCACCTGGAGGAGGATGACTTGCCTGTTTTCGGTGGGGTGGCATTTGTTGATGTGCCTGGTGAGACCCGGCGAGCTGTAGAACGTGGCCGGGCAGAACTTGCAGGGAAACGCCTGAGCGTCGTCGTGCAGGAGACGCAGGTGTCGCTCCAGACTCGCCCGGTTGGGAAGCTTCTCTCCGCAGGCCGGACACGTGAGACAGTCCGCGGGGCTTAGATTGAGCGGACCCGGGCTCTGGCTGTCCTCTCTCGGCACCGTGTCTGGGCTCTCTGCGTTGCGAAAAGCCTCTCCGATGATCATTTGATTTTGGAGCGCTTGGTGTCCCAGGACGTGCTTCCTCAAGTACGCCTGGCGCTTGAATCTCTTCCCGCAGTGCTGGCAGTCATAGAGCCCGTCTTCCGAGCCGGATTCTGACAGACCCGGGCTCGGGGAGTCTCTGTCGCTGACCGGGAACTCTGCTCTCAGGTCTTCGGGGAAAGCTTTGACGCCGACGGGGTGGAGGGATTGTTTGGGCGCGCTCGGGACGCGCGGTTTGTGCCAGCGCCGGTGGGAGGCTAGGTTTGCCGGACAGCTGAACACCTTCTCGCACTCGGGACACCTGTACTCCACCCGCACTATCCGGGAGCACTTGTGCTGTGCCAAAGAGAACGGGTCCGAGTACTCTTCTTTGCAAAGCTGGCAGATGAACTCTCCCAGGGGCTTGTTGGAGCTGCCCGGGGCCGCTCGGGGCTTCGGGTCCACGGGCCCCTCTTTGATTTTCAGGCCCAGCACCGGGGAAGTCGTTACCTCGTCCTCGAAGTTGAGCTTGCGTATGGCTTTGGGTTTCTTGGCGCTTTTGCCGCTTTTACGCTCGGCTGCGTCAGAGGAAGGTCTCTTAACGCCGGGTCGAATGGCGGAGGAGTGCGCGCCGCTCCGGTTACTGTTGCTGGTGCCGATTTTCAAGTCGACCGGCGCGAACAGAAGGTGATGGTCTAGGCTGGTGAGAGAGGCGGCAGTTGGGAAGGATTCGGCTGACACGGGCGAGCCGAGATTGAGACTCCTCTCGAAATATTTCCTGTCGTGCTCCTTGCTGATGGGCCGGGTGGGGCTGTACAGCGCCTGGTACACCGCCTCCGGGTTGCCGAACTGCACCGGCTTGTGGACCGGCACCGGCGCCTCTGCCCCGTCCGACGGGAGCGCAGAGAGGATGCTGTCCGGCTTGGAGGCGCTGGGCGCGGGCGAGTACGAGGCGATCTGCGCGGTCTGACATTCTGGAGCGAACCCTCCATCCTCGTCCGAGCGTATCCGGTACGAAACGAGCGACGCTTTCTTGTTCCGTTTCACCAGGAATCCTTTGGGCATGTCGGCGGATGGATGAGGCGAGGATGACAAGGCACAACAAGACGAGATCCAGAGCCACAAACACGCCGTCCGCCTCCCTCCCTCTGAGAGATGCTTTTGCTTCTCAACGCATAGCTGCACTCTTTTTAAGCTGGAATGATGTTATTGTTCTCGCCCCTCTCCGCTCCATCCTCATCCAATCAGGGACGAGCGCTGATCTCTGTGGAATTGCCCGTGGGAGGGCTGAGAGACTCGGACCGGGCGCTACAGAGCAGATGTACCTGGCCTTTATTGTAGTAATGCGCGCTGCGTTCTGTTCACGGTCTGATGGAGATGTATAGAGGAGCGCGTGCCGCGGCTATAGGGAAACACAGGGAAATGTCACTCACGGCCATCATCGTCATCGTCATCATCACTATTCCGAATAACCGACAACAAAGAAAGTTCTTTCTGAATGTTTAGACCCGTGAATGTCTTAAATATTGATGCATTTCTGGAATCTTTCTATGTTTAAAATTGTATCCACAAATGATTGCGGGACACTAACTGTTGCAGATTTAACTGTCTAGAATATGAACTACATTTAAATATAAAATTAGTCTTTCTTTATTTTCTTTAAGTGATTACATTACAATTGCATTAATTCGATCATTTTTAGTAATTGCAGTACACAATAAAAGTTGAATTAAAAGTGAATGTACACGAGAAGAAAAATAGTTTATTAGCGTTGTCATTTTTGTAAAATGTGGAATATTATGCAGGATAAAAAAAAAAACATTTGGATGGTGGGCTAGCTTGTTCAGTGTGTTTTTGTTTTACGCGTAGCCGTGTGACAGGCGAAAAACGAACGTATTTTCAAGAAGCTTCACAAAGTAATTACACAGAGCATGTTATTAATTAGTACTTATGAAATCCGAACATGTCTGTCCAAAGCTTCCTCCTGCGTTGCCCAAGCCTGCAGATCTGGACATTATAGGGGAGATTTGTAATGCCACGCGTCTGTCTGAGCGCAGTATAAATCAGCTGGCTAACGCATGCATAAGTCATCAGAAGAAGCTCATCTCGGAACACAATGGCGCGTCTGGACAGCCGTCTTTTCTGCCTTTGAAAAGCAAATTGACCTCTACAGGGAAACACGCGCAATCTGGCCCAAAGAGAGACGCGTGCTGGACGCCATCAAAGATGAGCACTGACCCCGAGGTCAAGCCAAGGGTCAGCCGGCACTGCATTTCTTCAAACCACCGTGACCACTGACAACTTCAGACATTCGCCTATTAAGTAATGCTTTACACTGCAGTGCAACTACACACATTTCCTGTAAATATAATGAAAAACACGCACAAAGTGCATTTACAGGCAGTTTGCACAGTGTTTAATACCTTCACTAATGGTCGTGCTCTATGTGTTCGTTAACTTTGAAATAAAGCCATCAGTGGTGTATTTGACCCATTAGCACAGAGGTGACTAAGTAAGTAAGTACAATTTATTTGTACTTTTCTCAGATGAAAAGTGCTTCACAACAAAAGGAAGCATTAACAACTCTCATATACTCTCATATAAAACAAAATAAAATAAACAACACGTACACATTAGACCAGCCTAACCACCCTACAATCTAGTTAAAAGCCTCTTAGAACTACTGCATTCAAAATGATTAAACTGGCCTTGATTTCAGAACGCTTATGATCATCTTCAGTAATAGTTTACAGTCAGCAAACGCATTTAGATCGCAGCACTATACTCCGTGAAACAGTTGCTTCAGATTCTCTTTTGCGCGCATAATTGGACAGACGTGTTGCACGGGTTTGCATTCATCCATTGTTCCCCTCATTAGCATAAAGCTGCTGTATGACCGAGTCAAATAATTGCTCAAGCATTAAGATATGCGACTGCCACCATTCTCCACTGCAGTTTCAGGAATATTGCAGGACCAGCGGAGTTTAACACGACACGCGAGACTGAAATGTTATTTAATTCAAAATACACAGTCTCTTGTTCCCAAAATCGTCTAAAGTTTTGCTTAAATCATGCGGATTTGCGCACGTCTGATATTTCACTTCATCTTAAATTCTGATCTTCCCTCGTTTCCCCTTCATCATCAGAACACGTTTTCCTCCGTGTTAACATTCTCGGAAGTTTGTTTATCCAGGTCTCACCCAGTACAATGCACTTCGATGGCATTTTAATGAGATTGTGTGCGCGCGCCCCGGCCGCTTGTGCGCGTGTTTGCTGTGTGGCGCGTGCTTGTCGCGTCTCATTTGCATACAGCTGCTCGGCCGGCGCGCGCCCCTCCCCTGCAGGCCACGAGCCCCCTCTCGAAACGAGGATCACAGTAAAGACTTATCACAAACCCCATAACATGACAAATGTGGCCATTTCACGAATACGTCATTGTTTACAAGCTCCGGCTCAAATGCAAAACATCACATCAGTGTAAACATTGTGTTTTACTATTGTTTGTGTCGTAGAGTTTCATAAGAACATAAAATAGTCATACCTTAAACACACATCACGCACACCAACGCTAAATAAATGAACACATCTAAACGTTTACTGGTTTAGTATTAGGGTTTATTTAGTGAAGTGTGGTTAGGGTTATATTGGCACTGCTCCACCTACAGACTGACACATGCTATAGCACCAGCCAATCAAAACACTACTTGAGCATTTCTACAAATCAGTAATTAAATCAGAAAAGCGAAATGGTCCGTTCCGACTAATAATAATCCGATGTTCAGTCACAAGGATGAGGTGAGCATGTTAAAATGCATACACATTTGTGTCGGTGTAAGAATATAATAGCTATGTTACTAATGAAACATTTTCTGAAGCAAAGCTAAATCCGGGAGCGAGCCTCAGCCTCAGCGGCCGCTGTCCGTGGTTCTGAAATCAGCCTGTGCTTCTCGCAGTGTGTTTACACTGTTCTCTCACGTGCATGATGAAGTAGATGTGAGAATGCATTCGTTGGCATGCAAACACAACTACAGATGATTTTGCCATTCACGGATCAACATTCCTTTAGTCCTAACCCTACATCCCAAAGGGAATCGAGAGGTGAATAACACTGATGTAAAAGCACATGACCCTGCTTCTAAGCCTAAACGTGACACAGACGTTATACTTGTCCCTCACATCTGATTGGTTGATTGAAATGTTGTTCAAGGATCAACAAAGTTGCAAGTGGTGAGAATAAACGAGCCTGTGTTTCCCAACATTGACACACAGCTCGTTAGCCGCCGTCATTTGCATTCCCGTGTAATTGTGCATCATCCTTGATTTGTATATGATCTTCCTTATTAGCCCACATAATTGGGTTAATAAGAGGCAGCTCATTGCACTTATCGTCTCTGTGCCGAGAGGAGGCCAGCACAGAGGCAGGACTTAATTAATTGTATCAGTCTTTTCATCTGCAGGAGTAGTGCTCCCACACGAACATTAATATGATTCTGCAAATGGAGGGAAGTGGTACAGCCTGGGCCAGAGACACAAAAGATTGGACTCAAATTAATTTAAGCCTAATTAGCCAGTGGGCGTCAGGGAGTGGTTTGCATAATAAGAGTCTGTAAATGAGATCAGACGCTGAGCTGAAGCAATGCCTTTACATCTCGCTTAAACTGGACCGGCAGAGAGTTTGACCCTCGCTTAGCACAGGTCTCCTGACTCCTGGAGGACATGTGTGTGTGTGTGTGTGTGTGTGTGTGTTCAAGATGCAACATTTGCACGACATCCGCTGTGTTCAAGCTCATTTCCATCTCAATAAAACCAATTAGTCAAGCTGGAATCAGGACTATTCAATATAAACTCAGGCCAGTCATTTCAACACATTATTTTACATATATGTAATTTATTTTGAACAGATAGAAAGAACAGAGCCTCTGCTTTTAAACAAACAACAACAACAAAAAAACATTTTATTCTTGCTTCATGAATTCTTTTTTTATCGACACGTTTCAAACAAAAAGCTGAGAAAGTTGTGTTTTGTCAAAGAGAAGGCTGATGTAAACGTAGTGTCTGAAATCATCCTCTAGGGCACTATTGAGGGAATGGAGTCTGAAACCATAGTGGATGTTATCAACTCATTGAATCCCACAATGCACCGCAATAACAAATGTACAACCAATGTACGCTCAACGGCTAGAGAATACCCATAATGCACTGTGAGAGTCAAGCACCTGAGCAGAAGCGCTTGAGCTGCCGGTGTGAAATCATTATTACACACACACTCACAGTCCAAATCCGGATCCACTTCTTCACTTGTTTTTGGATCCAGATATGCAGACGATCTGGGAGAGTGCAACATAACCGTATAACAGTGAAACATGGATAACTGGAAAAACTCATCTATCTATCTACACCGAACAAAATTATAAAAGCAACACTTTTGTTTTTGGCCCCATTTTTCATGAGCTGAACTCTCTAAAGGTCTAAGACTTATTTCGATGTACACAAAAGGCCTATTTCTCTCAAATATTGCTCACAAATCTGTCTAAATCTGTTAGTGAGCACTTCTCCTTCACCGAGATCATCCATCCACCTCACAATGGAATCTATCTATCTATCTATCTATCTATCTATCTATCTATCTATCTATCTATCTATCTATCTATCTATCTATCTATCTATCTATCTATCTATCTATCTATCTATCTATCTGTACGTCCGTCCATCCACCTATCTATCTATCTATCTATCTATCTATCTATCTATCTATCTATCTATCTATCTATCTATCTATCTATCTATCTATCTATCTATCTATCTATCTATCTGTACGTCCGTCCATCCACCTATCTATCTATCTATCTATCTATCTATCTATCTATCTATCTATCTATCTATCTATCTATCTATCTATCTATCTATCTATCTATCTATCTATCTATCTATCTATCTATCTATCTGTACGTCCGTCCATCCACCTATCTATCCATCTATCTATGTATCTATCCGTCTGTCCGTCCATCCATCCATCCATCCATCCATCTATCTATCTATCTATCTATCTATCTATCTATCTATCTATCTATCTATCTATCTATCTATCTATCTATCTATCATCTGTCTGTCTGTCTGTCTGTCTGTCTGTCTGTCTGTCTGTCTATCCATCCATCCATCCATCCATCCATCCATCCATCCATCCATCCATCCATCCATCCATCCATCCATCCATCCATCCATCCATCCATCCATCCATCCATCCATCCATCCATCCATCCATCTATCTATCTATCTATCTATCTATCTATCTATCTATCTATCTGTACGTCCGTCCATCCACCTATCTATCTATCTATCTATCTATCTATCTATCTATCTATCTATCTATCTATCTATCTATCCATCCATCCATCCATCCATCCATCCATCCATCCATCCCTCCATCCATCCATCCCTCCCTCCCTCCCTCCCTCCCTCCCTCCCTCTCTCCCTCCATCCATCCATCCATCCATCCATCCATCCATCCATCCATCCATCTATCTATCTATGTATCTATCTATCCGTACGCCCGTCCATCCATCCACCCAACGATCTATCTATCTATCCATCTATCTATGTATCTATCTGTCCGTCCGTACATCCGTCCGTCCGTCCATCCATCCATCCATCCATCCATCCATCCATCCATCCATCCATCCATCCATCCATCCATCCATCCATCCATCCATCCATCTATCTATCTATCTATCTATCTATCTATCTATCTATCTGTCTGTCTGTCCGTCCGTCCGTCCGTCTGTCTGGCCAGTTCAGTTTTTATGTTTTTACGTCGCGACTGGGTTCTCTAAGATCACGTACTGTGACCCTTGAGAGCTGAACAGGCTGTGATCTGAGACAATCTGTGATATGCTAATTGTGTAGAAATCAATTCTCCAACACATGATGGGCACATTAATCACCAGTATTCTCTGAACTCTATGATGAGCTGTAGATTCTCCGTCTCTGATTTCTGCCGCCGTCAATCACATGATCCTCCGTGATGAGCCGTGTGCAAGGGTCTGAGAGGACTGCTGGAGATTACAAGGAATGTGATTAGATAATCAAATCCAAACCCACTGTCATTCGCCTGATGTTGTTTGTTGCGGTTCATGATCTTTTTTGAATTATGTTTTATTGTATCTTATTGTAAATTTCAAAATCACTGCTTTAGGATGAAGAATTGTTAATAATGAACAAGGATGTAAGAAACCAGAAATATATTTTGCTCTCTGCAACACTGAAATTACAAAATAAGGTAGATTGTTAATATTATAATTGATGATTGTTAATAAAATATGTGTGGTAATTTGGCCATGCATAAGTCAATAAGTGGTTGCTGGAGTGTTCTAGTTGGTTAGCATGATAGTGGCTTACCGGTCAAAAGGTTAAAAGGTCAGCGGAGCAGCCCGCCCACCCCCAATCTCTGCCTCAACGGGTCAATGGTGTGCCAAAAACAAACCAGCGCTTAAAACCATCACATCTTCAGAGGCCTTATAAACTTCAAAATTGCTAAAAAAAAATTGTAAAGTGTACATTTTATTAAATACCACTTTTAGCATCTGCTTCACAAAAAAATACTTCTGACTTTACTAAAGAAAAATGCTTTCAACACTGTAAAAAATGTATTATGTGTGTAATATATATGTAAATGTCTGTAAAAATATATTATAAAAATTTACCGTAAAACATATGTTACAACTTTTCTGGTTAATTTTACAATTGAAAAATGTGCTTGTTACTGTAATGCAGAGATGAAAACACATTCAAAAAAAGTTTCTCCTTCCCAAATGACTAAAAACATGTCACATGTCACTTTTGTAAAGAAAGACTACGCTCATGCACACGTGCATATGGACTCAACACGTAGTGCACGTGTGCATGCCGTCACCAGTTTCGCACATTCACGTTTTTGAAGTTTACACGGGAGTAGCGGTTTATATTTATATTGCAACTAGTGCTGAAAGCCACATGAGCATATATTCATCACAAGTAACTAAAACAATTATCCTGTAAATTGACAGTAAATTACTGGCAACTCGGTTCTGGTTTACTGTATAATTAAGAAAATACAGCAATGTGCTGTAAAACAGGCAAATTTACAAAGTTAATTTCTCTCAAATATTAGTTACATTTCATTGTACTTAATAGAAAAAAATATGTGAACTAAATCATTTATAATGAGAGTAAATGTTGAACTGAAGTGCTATTTTATTTTAGCAAACAAATTTAAAAGGCAGCTTAATTTAATGCAATTTGTGTGAGAAAACTAACAGTATTTATATTGTTTTTACCTCTTGTAACCACAGACACAAAGCGCCCGCACCCTCAGATCACTTGGACGTGGCTGTGGTTACAAGAGGTAACGATACAAATACTGTTCGTTTTCTCACACAAACCGCTCGTTTCGTGTCTTAGGCCATCAATGTGTACTTACATTTACGAGTCATTAAATCATGTTTAATCTGGACTTCTCTATGCATGCTCTTTGAGGTGGTGACCATAGACCTGCATTATATGATGGACAGACAACAACCAAAACATATAAAAATTGAAAATACTGTGGAAACAAAGACACCTACATCTTGGATGCCCTTGAGGTAAGCTAAAACATACCAAAATGTATTTCAAAGTGAACTATCCCTTTAATTTAACAACATAAAATGGAATATAATATATATTAAGATGACTTTTTCTCTTCCAAAACCATGTATTTTAGTCCCGTTAGTTTATTTTTTTTTATTTTAAAATTCATCGTACGTATACTGTTAACAAGTCTTTACAGGTTTTTACCATAGAAGCTTTACAGTCTTTTACCGTTAAAATCATGATCATTTTTTACGGTCATGAAACGAACAAAATAAAAGCCCGAGAGCCAGTTGCATATGAAAGGTTACCCAGTTAATGTGATCAACACAATGGCCAATTTTTTTCTCCTGTGATGTTCTTCTGCACACAATGAGGCGATGCAAAAGGAGGGTGTGTTTCATATTCTCCCTCAGTGAGATGGAGTGGATCTCAAATGTCATGTTGAAATGTCAATGGGGGAGAGTGGCTCTGGTATCTCACATGACAGGTGTCTCGAATCCGAGACCGCATTCCTTCAGCATCGCCAGCAGAGGTGAATGACGGAACGAGAAACGCTCTTAATAATGAAGATTCTTTTTTGGAATAAATGGTTCCACGAAGAACCTTTAACATCCATGGAACCTTTCCACCACACAAAAGGTTCTTTACTGCGAACCTTCATGTCCAATGAAATCTTCTTTGAGGAAACAAAAATGTTACACTAAACATTGATTTAAACATCATATTTTTGAAGTATAAAGACACATATGAAATAGTACACTGTAAAAATGAATATGCTTTATCTAATAAAAAAAAACAAGCAATTTTAGTAATTAAATTTAACAAATTAGAATTGAGTAATAATTTCATTCCTTAAAAGTTAACCATTTAAAATGAGTAAAACTTACTACAAGAACCAATAAAACATAAATGTAAGTCACCATTATGGTGATCGGTGTTTGTTTTAAAATTACGGTTTTCTCTTTCAGTGATTCTTCTTGTTAACATCAGGTGTCTTCAATGTTGGCAATATAAAATAAAGTATAAAATAAAGAGTTCTTAATTTTTGATGTCTGTCTGATTTTGGTGTAAACTTTACTCATTTTAAATGGTTAACTTTTAAGGAATAATTTGATTAATTATTACTCAATTTCAATTTGTTAAATTTAATGAATAATATTGCTTGTAATCTATTGCCACAATTCTATTGATTAGATAAAGCATATGAAGAGTTCAGATGCAAAAGCCTCTAAATGCCATTTGAAATTTTCTTCTTTAATGATGATTTTTATCAAATATGCAAGTTTGATAAAAAAATCTAAATAAATCATTATTTAGAGCCGCGTCTCATTCAGTGCTCTCAAAGGAGAGCTAACTTTAATAATAAAGCTGATATTCCGAAATGTTGGAGCTACAGGTTATTGTGTTTAGAAGAAAAGATATGAGAAAAATCATTTAAACGTCACAGTTGGTCCTTCTAGATCGACACCAATTCAAAATGAAGAGTAAGTACAATATGAATATTTAAATGTAAAAAAGTCGAATTTGTTTCCTTGAACTTTGCTGAGATCACATGGATGATCGGTGTGCAACGAGTAACCTCTGAGCAATAGAATTTATTGTGTGCTGGCAGGAAGGCGTTACATGTTTTGATGGTCATTGTGTCTGTTCTTATTGACCCTTGAGCTTGTGTTGTAAATCTTTTGTCTGTACTCACCCTGTCCCCCATTGTCTTTTCACAATCGATCAATAAAAGTAGCCATCACACGTATATAGTTTCCACCCGATCTCTGCCGGAGCTTCGCCCTTCGATGTATCGGCTCCTGACGTGGAATATGACAGATCTGATTGCTTGATGACAGTCTCACGTCGACGTCTCCAAACTTGACCCGAGCGCTGTCCCACTGTCTCTCCTCATTATTAGCTGGTGACGGACGCCCATGCTGACAGCCACTGAAGGGAAACGGCTCCTGCTCGTCATCCGTCTCTGTCCGAGGGGTTTCGGGGACGATTCTTTGGCTGTCCCTGTGAGTAATGTGAGGAGACCCTTCTGTCTTGCAGCACATGGCCAGTATAAAAGGCCATCGGTCAAAGGGCAGCTGGTAAGGCCAGAGGAGAAGGTGGCGGCTTTCTGTGTGTGGTGTTAGGATCCTGATTAATTCTCACAATGATCTACAACTGAACTTGCATGAGAAATAAGCTGATCTTGTGGTATTGATCCCATGTTCTGTAGAATATTTACCTGTGGATGGATCATCAGTATATCGGAGATCAGCCACCAAGACACTTGTTGTTAACACCAAAAGTGAGTTTTTCGTTTCTTACCATAGTCGCCATTCAGTAAGGAACTAAAGCATTAATTTTGACTTAGCAGCTCCCTGTTAAAATTGCTTAGAGGTTGACAATATGACCAAAATATTTTCAATCGAAGAGTTCTACCAATATTTAAACCTCTTAAAGGGGTGGTTGATTATGATTTCACTTTTCTAACTTTAGTTATTGTGTAATGTTGCTGTTTCGGGAGATATTTGCTTTTAAAGAAATTGCTTAAACGGCTGGTAGGGACTACACAGGTTTAGTGACATCACCAACCCTAGAACTTACATAAACCCCGCCCCCTGGGAATGTGATTTATAAATTATCAGACAGAATATGCTAATTAATGACTAGAAGATAACCACACATAAGCTCATAAATTCATCAACTAACCATTCAGAAATTTCCTGTTGCTTCTACATGGTGTCACTTCCTCTTGAGTCCATCATCATTGACTACGTTTACATGCAGCCAATTTTCGGGTTATGATCGGGTTAAAGGGGAAATGAAGCAGTGAATCAAGTTTACATGATTTTCAAGATGGATTTCCAATATAATCAACAATTATATATCTTTTGCCGCCAGGGCGCCGCCATTGTGGAGTATTCTAACATGTGACGTCACAGGGTTGGTTGGCTCAAGTTTAACAGGCTCTGGGCAGTGAAAATCGCGACATCAAACTGTGTTTACACCAGTGTTTTGACCGCGAACGACTAATGTTAGGTACAATCATAGAGAAAAAGACGACGTCTAATGTTATATGTTGACAAACTGCACTTAGAAACACTGTTCGCGATGTCTGCCGTCATATTCCCGTCTCGTCAACAACATGTAAGTTACGTTGCTGTGTAGAATAGCCGGTGGTGGTTTGGAGCGAAGAGCGGGTTTGCAACGCTAACTTACCAGGTGTCAGTGTGGCTGTTGTACTTCGATGCCCACCGTGTCAGAGTCCATCTGCTGTCAAGAGGTTGATCTTGAGCATGTATTGAGTGGTCAATTCTGCATCACCGGCACGCACGTTTACTATGCTGTGCCGGCCCGGGAGTAAGACGTGTTGGAAGCGGCAATGCTTTCCCTGAAGGATGTCAGAGCAGAGACACTTATACTAGCACTACCAGTGCGAATGGACGTTTCATTTCCCCTTTAACAAATATATGCTACCTTACATGTTGTTGACGAGATGGGAATATGATGGCAGACATCGCAAACAATGTTTCTATGTGCAGTATTTTCAACATATAACATTAGATGTCGTCTTTTGTCTAATGACTGTACCTATTAGGCATTCGCAGTCAAAACACTGGTGTAAACAGTTTGATGTCGCAATTTTCACTGCCCAGAGCCTGTTAAACTCAGTGGTGGAATGTAACTAAGTACAAATACTTCGTTACTTTACTTAAGTACATTTTTCACGTATCTTTACTTTACTTAAGTAGAATAAATAGTGCGTACTTTTTACTTTTACTTCGTTACATTTTGTAGCAATTATTCTACTTTCTACTCCACTACATTTCTACAACTTCTGTTACATTTTTTAATTACATTTTCTGATCAGTTTTTCCCCTGCCAAAACGTAATCTGACCGTCCGTTCGTTGCACGTTTGTCTCACCAGTGACGTTTGGTTGCCATAGATACATCAACTAAATGCGTCTCGCACGCAGTGTGTTTATCATGCAATTTATACGCGAAAATTAGTTTTTACATGCTTAGGAAACGCACCGTGTGTAATATACGTTTGGTTAGGATTATGGCAAGCCAAGAGGTTCAGAATTACACCATAAATGAATCGCGTTTACTGCCAAACATAGTTTAACATATAGGCTAGTGGATATGGCTTAGCCTATATTGCCTAATTGCAAGCTTGTTTCAGAAATGGTGACAACAATTTTTTTCCATCATTATTGAACATCATTATAGGAGTATTAGGTTCAATGAGTTAGAATTAAATGTTTTATTAATCATTAGAAAATAGTCATTAAGAGAATCAATTATTATGCAAGTACTTTTACTTTTAATACTTAAAGTACATTTAAAATCAGATACTTTTTACTTAAGTATGGTTGTCAATGTGTTACTTCTACTTTTACTAAAGTAAATATTTATCTGGTTATTTGTACTCTTACTTAAGTACTCAGATTCAGTACTTCCTCTACCACTGGTTAAACTTGAGCCAACCAACCCTGTGACGTCACATTAGAATACTGCACATTGGCGGTGCCCTAGTGGCAAAAGATATAAAGTTTTTTTCTTTTTTTCTTCTAAATGTTTACATTTGTCATATTTCTTATATAATTGTTGATTGTATTGGAAATCCATCTTGTAAATCATGTAAACTTTATTCACTGCTTCATTTCCCCTTTAAGGTCACTATTCGGGTTTCTGAAACATTAGGAATAACCCGTTTACATGCGTGAGCAGAGAGAGTTTCTCCTGTATACATGGAATTGCAATATCCCAATGTAAACGGCGACGCGCGGTTAGCGTCTAGACGTACGGACAACCTTAAGACGCAATATGTGTCATTTCCGTATCCAAAGACAACACCAACAGCAGCAGCACGCGGATAATGAATAGTTCGGGGCAGATAGTGATCACCTTTGTTTGCACTTTGATGCTGGTAACGTTACTGACCTCGCTCCAAAAGTATGCTGCTGTGCTTTGTCTCGCCTGGTCTCGCCATGTTTTCTTCCGGTATGCACGCCGATTTTTGTATGCGCCGAGAAGTTTCTCTATTCAAAAGATCAAGATTCCTTGCGAATAGAACATGTGCAGAACACAAATCACAATGGGGATATGCTGATACGCGTTTACATGATCAAAAATTCAGGTTTGAAAAGAGGTACCCCAGGTATAATATCCCAGTTTTTAAAATCCGGGATATGAGCATATTTTTGCCGGTGTTTACATGGCCGTTCGCGACCGGTTATTGCTAATATCCCGGTTTTGAATGGGTTATTGGCTGCATGTAAACGTAGTCATTCATTGTCTGACTTCAGTGGTGTGTTTTTGCTCACCATCAAGAAGTGACAATTTTAACATGATAGATAAAAATATCTGTGGAGTATGTTGAGATAAAACTTCACATACACACTCTGGGGACATCAGAGATATATTTTACATCTTGTGAAAAGGCCATTATACCACCCCTTTAATAGAACAATACTGATCAATATTTAAATCTCATAATTGCCTGATATATGTGCTAGATAACACAATAAGATCTAAATCCAGAGGATCACTTATATCTTTGTTTTCTATTGTGGTATTGCAAAAGACTTACCCAGATAAACCAACGAATGGGAGAAGGTGTGGAAGTGTCAGAATAAGTCCAGCGCTATCTTTGATTTTTAATGGAATGAAAGTGAGGCTGTGGAAGAGAGACATCCATCTTTTAAGTGGGCCGTGCAGCAATTGAATGTGTTTTGTGATTGTTCTGCTGATGAAACACTGCAAAAATATATTTCCAAGGAATTTCAGTAGATGAAAAAACCCAGACAACATGAGCTGTGGGAAATATAGGCGCTTTAGAGCTTGCAGCAGATGCCATTGGAAACACGGTAAGTCTATCCTCCACAACTTGCGGGCGCTCTGTGAATAAGGTTTGCTGGTAAAGTCAGCGTCTCTTCACTGACATTCACAAATCTTTCTCCAATGGCCTCATAGGATAGTAAAGTGTCCATCATATACACACTTCAGAATTTGTAGTAGAAGTAGAAGGTCATCATCCTACTCTTTTGAGTACTGTACTTTTGTCACATACTGTTTTTCACTGAGGGAACTAGGGAAGTGTGTGATTTCAGATGCAGCCAGTGTCTTAGCACATACAGTATGCATTGGCTGGTCCAGTCTGAAATATAATCTTTTTTTAACACTATTTGAGGAAAAAATTCAGCTGCCCAGAAGAACTGCAACTATGAAGAGACTTTGCTTAAAAGGGACGTTTATATCAGCCCTAAAACTTGCTCTATGTTGACACACTATGGCATTATTGACATTACATTTGACTTGACTTGAATGCGCTTCAAGACATTTTGGATGAAAAATGTCTGTCAGATGCGTACATGTAAAACTATGTAAAGCTCTCAACCGTGGCCAACAACTGTACAAAACAGATTCGTTTTAGAAAGAAGTTCATTGTTTTCTCAATAGCCTGGTTCTTGGGTCCGGATCGGGGCTTTGAGGGGTCTCGTCTTGTTCTGGGTCTTAAAGCTTTTGTTTGAGCATTATTGCCTATATGTTTATAGCACAGTTCCATCATTAAACGGGTAATTAATTCTGCCATCATTTACTCGCCTTCATGGTGACATCAAACCAAACCTGTATGATTTTTTTTTTCGTCTCAGGAACACAAAAGAAGACATTTTGAAGAATGTTGGGATCCAAACAGTTTGGGTTACCATTGACTTTCATTGAATGGACAAACTCTCAAAAGATCCCGAGAAGAAAGGAAAGCGAGGCAGTTAATCAAAGGCCCGGTGTGGTCAGTACTGGCCTTCAGTTTTAATCACAGGAAACTGAGCAGCCTTTGTCGTTGTGAGCAGCGTAATGTACACAGTGACCTGATCCTGTGTTGACAGAGAGCCAGGTGCTCAAACACACACAATCCACGACACGCGTCCTATATAACACAGGACAGTAATTGGGGCATTCCAGCCATTTTTCAGAGCCGCCCTGATTATATGAAATGTCACAGTAATATGAAATGCATCCTTCACAGTAAAACATAATAGTGTTATTTATGAGCGTTTTCAAAAAATGTGATGTGTCTGGAATATGCGTCAGTGTTAAATTAATCCCGCAGATCACAAACATCAAACAAAAATTGTACATTTACATACAAGCTACTAAACGCTTTTAACATTAGAAGAGTCATATCATGCTATTTTAACAGTTCCTTATTTTCTATATTGGGTGTAATAGAATAGGTTAACATGCACTAATGCTCAAGAAACACATTATGTTTTAAATACTGTAAATTATTGCAGCTCCTCTATTCCCAGTCTGTCTGAAAAACGTCAATTTCTACAAATCCCGCCCTTTGAGTGCTCTGATCGGCCAGCTGACCCAGTGCGCTGTGATTGGCCAAACACCTCAAGCATAAGTTGGAAATGTAACGCCCCCTTTAAATAGCTTCAGCTACAGTTGATAATGTCGTCAGTACTAAAGTATTAGTTCGAGCCCGAGTAAGATTCTGAAAATGCGGATAATCAAGCAGATTGACCAGTGGAACCAACTTTAGGCTTATTACAGGGTACATATTTATAAAGTAATCTTTTTTAACAAAAGTGCACTGAAAACGAAAACTTTTGCAACATTTGCTTAATTGGTCAGTTTCACACCATTTAATGTTTAACGTCTGTAAAACCATCAATTTATTATTATTATTATTATTATTATTATTTGCTTCAGATTTAATGACTTTTCCTAATTTAATGGAGCCAACTCTGTAAACATAAAATTAACCTGCTAATATTTTTTCAAAGTCCTGTAGCCTACACATTTTGTAGCATCGGTGTTCCTTGGGGTCAATTTGACCCCAGGCTCTTTTAGATGTATAATAAAACAGAAGAAATATTGTTTATTGTAATTTTTCATATTCAATATCATATTCAAAAAAACTTCCCTCTATTTTAGGGCTCCAACCAAGCACAACCATATCTGTAGTATTGCGAGAACCACTAGTAGTTCAGATGACGTGACATAATTCTCAAGAGAACTAATAATTCTTTCCTGTGCATTGGGGAGGGGAAAGCATCATTTTTGTGAAAACTTAACTCGTGTTACTACCCTTGATAAAATACATAGTTTTTCTTCCCAAATGTTATAGATTACAAAAAAACTATACTTAGAAATATTATAAAACAAATAAAACACCAGATATATTTATACTTTTCCAATTTTAGGTCAATCAGTAAGATTTTATGTTGATTTGTAAATTTGTCCATAGTAGTGCAATGAGTCTGGGTGTATAAGGGGTTAGGTGAGGTGGGGTGGTGAGGGGGGTGGATATCAACTTAAAACGTTACTTAAGTAGTCAACAAAGACATAAATTAACTGAGACAAACCTTTATAAAAAAAATCATGTTGTGGAGGTTTAAATTACTAAAATATGGTAAAAAGTGTTATCAGATTTGAGGGTAACAGGAGGGTGAAATATTGGGGAAAGATACTCTTGTTTCATGTAATGGTGCTTGTTACCCTCTTGTTTCATGTAGTTACCTACATATAGGTATAGGTAGTATATAGGTATTGTATAGGTAGTATAAGGTATATTGGTACACAATTATTACAAAAAAGTATGCAGTGTATGTTCTCGCTAAATTTCTCCAAAATGTACGATTTTTAAAAGTAGAATAAGTACCCCATAGTTCTATAATACAGTATATACTGTATATATATATATATATATATATATATATATATATAATTCTTCTGGTTGTTAGCCCTTTATTCCCCAAGTACTTTATAGGTACACTAAGTCACTGTAAATTTCTCTTAATTACACAATACTCGCAGGCTGAAAGGACTCTCTTACCTTTCAGATGGAATTTTGTAATGGTTTAATTTGTCTTCTTCACTGTAACAACTTTTTGTTCTGGACAACATTAAATAGTTAACTATATACTAAAGTTTTTATTTCTCATTTATTTAGGTGTGTATAACAGGAATGTACTCTCGTATGAACTGTCCTCTGTAAAATGCCTTGTACACAGGCAAACTTTTGGGTACTACAGCTCTGGAACAGTATATAGAAATCCTAACCATTGATTCCTAACAAAAGGGTTTTGCTTTCGCATCCAAATACATGTGACTTGATGACAACACTGAAGCCTCGCCTTCTTACTTTGCGTAAGGCTGTGGGCGGCATTATGCTAATGTTTCACATTGCTACGTGGTCGTTTGAGGAAGTAATATGGACTTTGATTGAGGTGTTTTAGGCAGGTCTGTCTGCAGTTGTTCTCTGTTAGAATAAATCTCTTTGTGGGAACTATAAGCTTTGTAACTTTTGCAGATCTTTATACATGCACAACAGATACATTGCACACTGAATGAAAAGGAAAACATTAAAAGCATCGTATGACCCCTTTAAGAGCAGACGTGAGCATTCATAACTTGAATGTGTGAGGCTTCTGGTGTCAGATGCGTATTATTTTGGATGAACAAAAACAGTCTGTTATGCTGCTTGATATTGCAAACTTGTATTTGTTATCAAATAGTTGTAATAGTGTTTGCTGTACTTCTATTTTCATAGTTATTTACGTATAGCTGTTAATAAATCAGATTGCTTACTTCCATGTTGCAAAATAAGGTGGATGAAACCTTCACTTTCAGACATTTATGCTAAGTTGCCACTCTGTCATAAAACAGGCTCTTAAATAATACAGTACTCACGTATCCCGCCTAGTGCAGGTACAACTTCACCTGCCTTTAAATGTGTTTTCAAATCGCTGCACATATCTGCTCTCATATCCTCCCTTCCGTATGATAATATCCTCTCAACAATTGCATATAAAGCTTTACGAGCAAAAGTGTCACGTCTGCCTCACAGCCATTGGTGCGGGGTATTCAGTATATTCACCTGCTCTGCACACACCACTGACCGGTAAACATGCCTCTATCCACACTTGTTTGAGGGCCCATCTGGTGCCCTGCATTAAAAGCTCCTATTTAAACAATAGGTCCCAGGAACGGAAAAGGGCAGATTGCGACAGAACCTCCAATAAAAGCAAGCGGTGCATGACATTTACCTCCTCGCACTGGCTTAAATCGGCCTTTTCACCGATTGCTCACTGTCCCTGCTTACTGCCTATAAAAAAAGCAATCTCATAAGATACACCTCAGATACCCTTTCTTATTAACATTACATTATTTAACAGTGGGAGAATACATAACACTTGCACAAAATAGTTATTTACATGTGGATTTACAATAAAATCAGCATGAACAGTCTAACAAATGCCAACCTGCTTTCAGATTCATGGAAAAATGTAGCCTGGTTTATTGCGAAAAGCCTTGTGGCTGAGATTTACATTGAAGAGATGGTGTTGGAAAAGAAAGCGCAGGCTGAGTGACATCAGTCTTTGGGGAATGGTGCGACCTAGTGGTGAAAAACATGCTTGGTGGGGAACTAATACCAATGATGTGTATAATAATACCTGGTTTGTGTATATTCCCAATTTCTGAGCCATAGATGGCATGTGATTAATCACTGTGGAGCATTGGTAATATGCTCCTTCTTTCCAGCAATGTCTGTGAAAAAGGGATGTGCTCGACGAGCTTGTGTCTGTGCCGCTGCACGCTCAATCCACTTTAATTAATCAGTTTGTGCAGAATGGAGGGATTATTGGGTCAGATTGAAAACTGAAAGTTTAAAACTAAAGTCTTAAACGAAAACTAAAACTAAAAGTCTAAGTCGCAAAATGAATTTGGTATTTAGGATTGGTGGTATTTAAGATTGGGCATTTTGTATTTAGGATTGGGCATTTGGTCATTTAGCCATTTAGGATTGGGCATTTAGGGATTTAGGATTGGGAATTTGGCATTTAGGATTGGGCATTTGCAAATAAGGAGGTGTGGCCCAAATAATGGAGGCTGGGTTTGAAATGGCTGGTGCGCAGAGGCACCTTATGTACAGCAGAGGGCGCTCCCAGTGCTAAGGAGCACACTGGCAGAGCATCCTCTTCAAAGTGAAAGTTGTTGTGCTCTGCCATCCACGTTGGTTGCCATATAGACCCCTTTTGCGCCGACGTCACAGTTACGTCATGGCGCTAGCTGGAGGCAAAACAAAGTGAAAACTGGAGGCGGCCAATACAATACAGATTCGGCTACATAATAAGGAGCTTAAATAGATTCAACTACATAATAAGGAGCTTAAATAATTGTTACTATTATTAAATGTCATCTTGTTGTGTTGTTTGGTGCAAGAATTGATGAAAAATGAATATGCTGTATCTGGAACTTTTATTTCTAGAAAATATTCACATCATTAAAATCGCACTGTAATGTCACTCTTTACATTGTCGTGGTCTCGGCGCTGGCTCGGCAGAACTGTGGATCGTACACACAAGTCTTGTACAGGACCATATAGGCATCTAAAGATTTATATGCCCTCAGTTTCTATTTACGATCGGTTTCGGTGTAGAAGTCAGGCCACTCAACCGAGGTAACGTAGGTTAATCCTGTCAGATCATCCATGCATTGAGTGAGCGTGTAGGCGGCTACAGGTCGGCCAATCTGGTTCTGTCCGTTAAAAATAACTTTTGGAAATAACAATCGCGGTCCTGGACACCGAGTGACCTTACACATTAAGATAATATCGGATTTTCTCCAGTCATTGTTAAAAAACAAGCTAACAATCCTTGCTAACTAGCGTTAGTGAAGTGGCCGGAGGGATCTTTCTGCCTCCACCTAAGCTCCGCCCACAAAAAACGTCACCATGTTTACCAACTGAAAAGGGGTCTATTAACAATGGCAAAGCCAGAGCTAGCATCTTTGTTGAGGCAGGTGCTGGACTTTTTGGACAAAGAAAGGGCTTCAGGTAATGGCGGAGAGGCTTTTTCCTCGACCAACACCTTTCTTTCCCTCATCCATTTTACCAACACCGAACGTGTTCGGTCTAAATGCAACCCCGACTCGCGCCCAGTGTAACGGAGGCCAGCTAGTAGTTGCTGTACAGGAAAACCTCACTCCTCTGATCTCAATAGGCACTCTAGCGACAGACGCTAGAGGCTGCAGTCTTTAGCCTCCTTGTTAGAGCGCCCGACTCTCACGCCGGAGACCGGGTTCGAGGCCCGCTCGGAGCGGGTCAAGTGGGATCCAGGTGTTACATTGGTGCCGTGACCCAGATGAGAGTGAGGTTTGGGGGGGTGAGTGTAAGGGAGGCCAGCTAGTAGTTGCTGTGCAGGTAAACCTCACTCCTCTGATCTCAATAGGCACTCTAGCGACAGATGTTAGAGGCTGCAGTTGTTAGCCTCCTTGTTAGAGCGCTTGACTCTCATGCCGGAGACCCGGGTTCGAGGCCTGCTCGGAGCGGGTCGAGTAGGACCCGGGTGGATGGGTTACACCAACATGTTACAACACTGTCATTAACTTGAAGTTATTACATTATAAAGTTATAGTTATTATAAAGTTATTATAAAGTACAGTCCTCACTCCAGCCCTGCTCACTCGCTCAGGGGTGCGTTTCTCGAAAGCATCGTTAGCCAAGTATGGTCGCAAGTTCCGTCGTTACCAATAGAGTTCAATGGAAATTGCGACCAACTTGCGACCATAGTTGGCTAACGGTACTTTCGGGAAACGCACCCCTGTTTGGTTTCATTACAGTGTGCTTCTTAGCACTGGGAGCACCTTCTTCTGTCCATAAGGTGCCTCTGCACACCAGCTGTACTTGAGTATTTGGGCCATGCCTCCTTATTTGCACACAATCCTCAATCTTCAAATGCCGAATTATAAATACCAAATTCCCAATCCTAAATCCCTAAATGTCCAATCCTTCCTGCCCTGTTTCTTTCTTCAAGCACTGTACTGTACATGCTGCGTGTTATCAGAGAATTGAATTCGAGTACATGATCAGGCCTGATGCCAAAACTAGTATCTGTGCATCCCTAGTTTTAACTGCGAGTTAAAAAATTCAGAATTGTCAACTGTGAGATAAAGTTACTTACTTTTCTTATTATTGTTATTCCGAAGTGGAAACAAGCTTGAATACGTGTTTTCTGTTGACTATGCTGGCTTGCTGTGCGAGGCCGAGGGCCATGAAAGAATGGCGTGCGGCCGGTGGTGAGATTACTGATGAGGGACACCTGCGCAACGCACCGGTCTCATATCTCTCACAGAGTAGGGGAAGCATAAAAGGAGGAGCGACGTCAATGAAGGACGAGAGAGGACAGGGTTGGATTTTATGTTGTGTTCGTCTCTAGCGCAGAGAGTGCTCTTTGAACCACTGCTGACAGAAGAGCCTGAATTCTCCTGAGTGCTCCTGAATTCACTGGCTTCTGTTAAGAGCATAGGGGACATGCAATCATTTTAAAATTAATGTATCGTGCCTGAAATTCAACCTGGCCAACTCGCACGTAATCCTGAGACCATGGTCTAGATACTTGCCCAAGATTCCCACCTCTCCTTTTAGAGATCAGGTGGTGAACCTGCAAGTGCTGCCATCAGAGGAGGCAGACTCAGCGCTTGCTCTGCTCTGTCCTGTCCGTACCTTGAGCCTGTACGTGGACCGAAGAACAGCTCTTTGTCTCATATTAATTTTTTTCCCCTCAATAATGTAAATTTGTTTTCACAGACTGTACCAGGAGCAACATTCAATTTGTATAACATGCACATACCACACTGATTTTTTTTTTTACACATAAATAGACATATTGCACACAATACTTACAGTAAATAAATTAAGCATTCTGTGAATTTGATGCTCTTATAGCGGAGATTACAAAACTTTTCCCTAGCTGTGATTTTGTGTGGGGTAGCTGTCTGTATCTGCGGCCTGAGGGAAGAAGGCTCAAACATGAGTTAAAGGGATACTCCACTTTTTTTGGGAAATACGCTCAATTTACAACTCCCCCAGAGTTAAACTGTTGAGTTTTACCTTTTTTGAATCCATTCTGCTGATCTCCGGTTCTGGCGGTACCACTTTTAGCATAGCTTAGCATATATCATTGAAGTGTAGAAGACCATTAGCATTTCTCCCCAAAAAATTACCAAAGTGTTTCGATATGTTTCCTATTTAAAACTTGACTCTTCTATAGTTACATCGTGCACTCTCATTCCTGCGTAATAATCAAGAAACTTTACTGCCATACATTGTGATTTTAAGGAGGTCTTGCCATACCAAGCCCAAGATCAGCCGTGCCCCCTGGGGGTCAGGGCTCATTCCACTCGGAGTGCAGTCTGCTCTCGGGCGTTGAGCAAGGCATCTCGTTAGCAGACATTTGTAGAGCTGCAGTGTAGGCGACACTCAACACATTCGCAAGTTTTTACAGTGTACTCACAACAAGTAGCCAGTAGATCCTGGGGACCCGCTCTGTGTCTCATGTGCATTTATTTTACCAGTCGAATCCTGCATGCAGTTCCTCCTGCACCCCCGGCAGTTAGATGTAGCGGTGACCAACGCTAGGCCTAGCACTCGTGAGTATGCCCCTGTGCTAGGCTAGATACTCATATGTTGTGATTCCTGCGGCGATATGTATTCTCCCACCGTATGATTTCCCTATCGGCCAGCCCATGTCTTTCCCTTGGCAGGGCCTGCTCTGCCGTCTCTGTCGGTATTGAATTCACCTTAACTGGATCTACCACAGATACCTTCCATTTGTAGCACTGCCCTCTAGGACAGTCCATGTAAGTTCCCACAGGATACCTCCCTAGGGACAGGATGTGGTCTCCGTAGCATCCCTTTCCATAGGTAGCTTTCCCAGTGTTATCCAATAGTCTCACTGAGTGGGTCAAACGTAACAGCAGTGATCTTCTCTGTGTAAAGCCATGTCCCATCTTCCACCCCTAGGGATCCCATTCTGATATAACGTCGAATATAACCGACTGAAAGGAAACGTCAAAGTTACTACGTCCTTTCGCTACAATTGCTGTACCCTTGCTGAAAGACCGGGAAATCAGTAAAGATTTCAAAGCAGAAAGACAAGTGAACCACAAGATGATGGGCGACGTTTGTACAATTAAACTAAAATACCTTTTACTTGCTAAAAAGTTCGAAACTATCAATCAGCTGGCAGAGGGCATGTAGTAGATTGTGTGCAACAGGTTTTTCAGCAAAGTTTTTAACATGTCCTTAGAGATTTGCTCATCAAACATGATATAGTAGCCTTTATAGGTTAATAGTATGTGAGATTTGATCCTTGGGAGGAAGAGATCAATCCACTTATCCATACTATTTGGATTCATATGGGTGTGAGTGGGAGGCAAACTGTGTTCACATCTGGTGTCTGTTAAAGGAACATACGGGAAATCTACAGGATAATTCAAATGGAGTTTCGGGCTGAAGGTTGTTCTGTCAGACTGCAGCTATGAGCCGTCTGCAGATGCCGACGCAAATGAGGCTAATTAGCAACATGATGACATTAGAGTCTCTATGGGAATGGGAAGTGAAAGCAGACACTGGTTTTGATTGCCTGAAAAAAACAAACAAAACAAAAAGTACACACAGACATCCACCCATTTTCACAGACATCCACCCTTCCAGGCCTCTAAATGATAAAAACTTTGCCAAAAAACCTGCTGCACACAATCTGCTACACATGCCTTCTGTCGTCTGATTGAAGCAACTCGTGGTTTACGTGATTATTCACAGACATTCACCTTTTGATGATGAGTTTGAGTCTCGTTCTGTCAGTGAACTTGCTGACATATCTCTCTACCTCTACTCTCCCACTCAGTGTCTCGCTGGAAGTCTATTCCAGCCTCATAATCACTTTATCTGTTTCAAACATGCTCAAGATAATTAACCAAGGGAGGAAGTCTCTCTACGCTGCTGTGAGGTTACGTTGTATTTCATCACAGTGGCATTAGGAGAGAACAGGTCTTTCAGTCCTGCTGATCGATCGGTAGGGAAGTAGAAACATTGTAAGGTCAAACACAGATCTTTAATCAGTACTGAGCAGCTCAGACTGAACTATACAGAAAGCACACACAGTACTGTATATGTGAGTGAGATACTACTATGTTGCCAGTCTCCTGCATGAAGACAAGGAGAATTAGCAGGCACTCTAGAAGGACTCTCATCTGAAGATTACATCATCCCCGGAGATGTCTTCATACACATCTGGCACACTTCACACCTCTTTGAATCCCACTCTCTCTCTCTAATTGAGCTCTGTTGGAAATGCTCGGATTTTATGGGAAGTGCAAGACCAGTTTGATGTTGCTAAATCAAATTTTCAGGCAATACTAGATGATTAAATAATTATACTGAATCCAAAATTACACTATTATACCATCATTTGCACTAAACCCAGCTCAACCGAAATGCATCAGGTAATTTGCGCAGATTAACCCTAATATTTCATATTTTTGATAGGCTACTCCAATTTCCTATAAAGGAAAACTTGCAAAGCTGAAAATCACTGTTAGAAAGGCCGAGTCATGTGCGTATGCGCTACGTACTTTCAGTCATCATCAGCTCAGAGCGGGACTGTATGAGCAGGACTGTACAAGCAAGACTGTGTGTGCGAAGTGCGTCAATGAATATATGTAGGCTAAATATAAAAAAAATAAACGAGAACTCAGCTTGATTAAAACGTCAATAACAACAACAACAAAAATAAAAACCTAGGGAATCGCCAACACAAGAGTATGATTCTGCATTAATTTAGTGTAAGTGGCGAATGTAGCCTACTGACAGTAACAAGGCTGTGCTGTTGAGGAGAAATAGAAACAAATGAGCGTGATCACACAAAGAAACGTCTCGGTTACATATGGTAACTGAGTTCCCTGAGGGAGGGAACGGAGACGTAGGTCAGACTGACCTATAGGAATCTCGCTAGAGAGCCAATTTACTTTGAGTGAATCTAAAACAAGCCAATGCACATTGACGTGCAATCATTTGCAACAGCTGGGTGTCCTCGTCAACGCGGGCATATAACGAGCGACTGTGTGATTGCACTTCAGTTTTTTGCTGAGGAGCCAAACTTGGGAAGCTGGCCCCCTGGCGGGCAGCAGCAGATGTGGCGACGGGACCTACGTCTCCGTTCCCTCCCTCAGGGAACGAGGGTTAGCATATGTAACCGAGACGTTCCCTATCGGTCAGTCACTACAACGTAGGTCAGACTGACCTATAGGAATCCCTACCAAGGTGCCACAGTCACTGCACCCCATCCAGCGCCCCATGCAAGCCTCTGCACCTTCTTGCCTGGAAGGACGATAGGAGGAGGGTTACACAGAGAGTGTCTGACACTGTTGTTCCTTTATAACCCATACAGTGAGACTTGGATAACACTGGGAAGCGTGCCCTTTTTAGAGGGAGGGGAACGCTGCGGAACCCACTTTCTTCAGAGAGTTATGTGGAAAGTACATATGGACTAACCCGAAGGCTGTACTGCATATGATATCATGGGTGACTTAGCCCAAGGGAAAGACATGGGCTTCCGTCTTAGGAGCAGCCGTGGAACATACACACATATGGTATCCCCGAAGGGTCGCACATATGGAACCCAGCCCGAGACCGGCTCTCAAGGATTCAGCGGACAGGGGCCTGGCTCTGGACGCTCCGCCATGTCCGGGTCGAGGGATGTTGGAGGACTTGACAGGTTTTTCACTCTGGAGCAATACGTTTGCACAGTAGGGTGCAGCAAGCCGACAGAGCCGGGCCTCTCAGTGCTTCTACCCGTTTAGGGTGAGAACACGGGAAGAGACCGGCTCTACACGTAGGCTATAGTCTCTAGCGAATGTGTTAGGTGTCACCCAGCCCGCAGCTCTACAGATATCTGTTAGCGAGGCGCCACGAGCCAGCGTCCAGGAGTATGCAACACCTCTCGTGGAGTGTGCATGCAACCTGAGCGGGCAGGGCACGCCTTGAGCTTGGTAAGCCAAGGCGATGGCATCCACTATTCAGTGGGCCATCCTCTGCTTGGAGACAGTCTTTCCCTTCTGCTGGCCTCCGTAACAGACAAAGAGCTGGTCTGAGGTCCTGATGCTTTGAGTCCTGTCCACGTACAAACCCAGCGTGCGAACGGGACAGAGCAAAGCCAGGGCTGGGTCTGCCTCCACCAAGGGCAGCGCTTGCAGGTTCACTACCTTGTCTCTAAAGGGAGTGGTAGGAACCTTGAGCACATAGCCAGGCCAGGGTCTTAATACCAAGTGGCTGTCACCTGGTCCGAACTCTAGGCACGATTCGTCGACCGAAAATGCATGCAGGTCTCCTACCCTCTTGACAGGTGCCAATGCAACCAGCAGCAAAGTCTTCATGGAAAGAAGCTTTAAGTCCACTGTTTGCAAAGGCTCAAAGGGAACGTCCTGAAATGCTCGGAGCACCAGGGAAAGATCCCAAGAGGGTATGGAGGGGGGTCGAGGATGATTTAATCATCTTGCCCCCCTAAGAAACCTGACGACCAGGTCGTGCTTTCCAACTGTTTTGCCATCGATGTGGTCGTGATAAGCTGAAATAGCAGCAGCATGGACTTAGAGGGTAGAGGGAGACAGTCTTCGCTCCAACCCTTGCTGCAAGAAGGAAAGCACACCCTATCGAACATCTTCGGGGGTCTTCTCGGCAAGAAGAACACCACTCGATGAACAGGTTCCACTTCAGGGCGTAGACACGTCTCGTGGACGGCGCCCGTGCTGAAGTGATGGTGTTAAGTACCTCTGAAGGTAAGTCACCTAGAACCTCCGTGTCCCGTCGAGGGACCAGACATGGAGCTTCCAGAGGTCTGGACGCAGGTGCCACAGGGTGCCCCATCTCTGAGTCAGAAGATCCTTCCTCAGAGGAATGGGCCAGAGAGGGACTGTCACAAGGAGCATGAGTTCTGGGAACCAGGTCCGAGTGGGCCAGTAGGGAGCCACCAGAAGGACCTGGTCCTTGTCCTCCCTGACTTTGCACAGTGTCTGCGCAAGAAGGCTCACTGGGGGAAACGTATATTTGCGCAGGCCTCGGGGCCAGCTGTGTGCCAGTGCGTCCGTGCCGAGTGTTCCATCGGTCAGGGAGTAAAACAGCTGGCAGTGGGAGGTCTCTGAGGAGGCAAACAGGTCTACCTGAGCCTCCCCGAACTCTCTTGAGATCAGCTGAACCACCTGGGGGTGGAGTCGCCATTCTCCCGGGAGCACGGCTCGTGATAGCTCGTCAGCCATACGGTTGAGCACACCGGGGACATACATGGCTCTAAGCATTGGCACCGAGTTTCGGTACCCAACCCTAAACACGACACGAGACAAGAAGGAAACAATGAATTCGTAAACCATGACGTTAAAAAAAGGTCATTTTTATTTATGCCTATTTTTTTTTAAATATACAAATATTGTTCTTATATACACTATACTTTTATATTATGATCTGACTTACTCTTGCAAAATAGCCTGCATGCTCCAAAGAATATTTTTGATCAACTCACGTGACCAGTCCATCTTATGTGAAATAATATTTTAATGAGCACACAACAAAATAGCGTTAAGTAAAAAGCTTCATTCTTTTTACTGCCGAATGTTATATAAAACAAAATGTTTATACAATGGTTCAACAAAAAATAAACATACACTGTACAACTTATTTGTATATCTTCATATAGGCTTAACATTGCTCTCTTCTGTGCTGCTGTATTTTTAGTCTTTGAAAATTCAGTGCTTTTCAAAAAAAGGTACATTTACAGTATAATTAAAGCTTTAGATCAATTTTTAATGCCAAAGAAGTTTTTATACTTTATACTAGAAGACATACTGTAACAAAATATACTAGGCAAACAAATTTAGGACAAACAGCTTCTTCTCCACAGAACAATCCAAACAAATATTGAATGTCCTTAGAATCGGGAGCTGCTTTTACGGGAGAGATAAAAAAAAAAAAGCCATGTTCCTGCCAAGACTGCTCCCATGACAAGAAAACACTTAAGAATCTTTTCTTTAAGTTGACATGTGAACAGTGCTAGTTCCAACTTTAAACATTCAAATCACTAAACCATAAAGCAAAGTATAAAAATTCTCATATTTTGCACTTTTAAACAATCAATGTGCCTCTTGCACAGAGAACCAAAAAACAAATAAATAAATAAATAAATAAAAGGGTCTTAATCATCTCCCCCTCCACACATGTCTACCAGCTTCTTGAAGCGCGGCCCCAATCATGAAGTCGTAGTCTTGGTCTGCTCCCGAGCTGGAGGAGTTGAGGGAGCTGAGCGACCCTGCGTCCGAGCCAACTCCTTCATAGTTGAACACCAGGATAGAGTCTTGCGGGTGCACGGTGGGGTTGTTATTCGCAGCATTCGGATTCTACCGGGCAACGAATAGTCGTTAGCCCCTTTTCACACAGCAATCCCGCTAAATTACCGCAAAATAGCCAGAACGACTTTACCGGTGAGTTAAAAAACTTGACCCGTGTGGCATTCACACAAGCAACAATGTTCTGGCTTTTTACCGGTAATAGACCGATGAGAGGGCTGCATAATTAAACGCAATTAAATCGATTTGCTTATCGCGATTTTGAAAATCGCAAATGCTGTGATTTGTTATGCGCAGCTTTTCAGTAATGATCAACGCTGCTCCATCTAAGCAGTTTGAGTCACTTATATTATGCATTTGAAAAAGCAACACGAGTCAAACAGCTTTCCAAACATGAAAAGCATTTTAAAAAATCAACATTTAATAACATGCTTTGTTATATTTGCATCCACCCACATAGCCTATAATAACACAACATATACCTACAAAGAATACGGCAGTCCTGTTTATTAGTCCTGTTTAATTAAAGTGTTTCAATCTTCTGTTTATTCAGCTACAGCGATAGGGATTTCCTGGAATGATGCATTTTATCGTACTTCTATGGAGGGGCATATTTGGATATATTGTGTGTGTGTGTGTGTGTGTGTGTGTGTGAGAGAGAGAGAGAGAGACTCCGGTGTTCAGAAGGATCTTAGGCGTGTGTGAGTCTGAGATGCCCTCTGGTGTTCAGAGGGAGCATTTACAACCAATCAGACGCTGCACTGACAAGATGTGCATAAAATAGGTAGCCTGTGTCAAATCGCATGCGGTTTCATTGCGATTAATTGTGTAGCCCTAATTCACACATCAGTTCCAAAATACCGGTAAACTCTGTGATGTCATTAACAGGAGGTTAATGCCTTGTTCCTAAAGAAGGCTATTTATTTTAATCATAAATGACAGTATTGCTAACTGTTCCTGTAAGTTGTTGACAAATCTCTTCATACACCAGGACGAGGAGAAGTGCTTTAGTTTCGGAATCACTCCAATTCACCTTTGGCTAAGCCACGCCCTAGAATGTAGATTGACCAGTCACAGCGCAGCCAAGAACTAGCTCCCACAGAGGTCGGACACTTTTTCACAGTGCTCCATTGACTTTCAACACAGGCATCTCATATTTTTGGTCTCGGCAGGCTACCGTCGTAGTTTTATCAAAAATATGGTTAAACGTTGTGCCTCGGGCATTTGTAACACAGATACGTGTTTCCCAGAGAGGTTGGAGGGGGGTGTCCTTTTTTCCCTTCCCAAAACTGAAGTCAAATCCTGACAAGTGTCGTCTTTTTGGATTAAACTGTATGGACGTCCTCAGTCAGCTAAAACCCTCAAACATCAACAAGCACATCTTTTTTGCTCCTACCCTTACTATGAAGTTAGTTAGACCATTTTATAATGTTTTAGGTTGTGATTTCGGTTCTCACACCGACTGTTGATACGCTAGCACACACTGCTAATAAATACAACGTTATACTCGTGTAGTCCGTTTGCTTTGTAATAATGATTATAGAAGTGAATAGAGACCTACCCAGCTTTGCATGAACAGTGTTGCTCCCTGATATTGTTAGTCCCAGCCTCCGTCTCCATTAGTACCTCAATTAAGAGAATTCCTTTTAAAGCAAGGTTGAAGTATTACGGCCGTTTCACGCCGCAAAGCATAAAGGAGCTGTATGTAAGATTGTGGCCAAAACTGGTACTGCAATCAGTTTCAAATTACTGTAGAGTGGTGTATCCCCTCCCACTCCCCCCAGACTCAATGTTGCCAGATAGGTGGCAGGATTCAACATTTTTTTATCCGTCACGTTTGTAGTTGCAGCTGTGGTAACTAGAGCAGAGCTGGCAACCCGGATGCCGCAAAACTACTGACTTTGTGATTGGTAGATTGGTGGAGGGTGGAGCATCAGACCAAAACACAACATTACAGTTGAGGGCTGCAACTTCACTTTTTAAATGACAATATCCTGGCTGGATTACTGTTGTCAGTGATATAAGTATTTGAAATTAACATGATTTCTAAAAGAGTCACTTCACTATTTGCATTAAGCTTTGTATCTTTAGAAGCCCAGTCATATTTTTGAATGGTCATGGTTTATTCCCTTATTTTCCCCTGAGATGGGAGAAATAAGGATTTAAGTGTTTTACTTCCTGCTTATCGTGACGTAAAAATCATCATTTTGGGTCACGATAAGCAGGAAGTCATATTTCATTAAAATCTTTAGAACTACAAACATTAGCTCATTATTATTCCAGGGTGTGGGACCCACTCACCCTACAAGCCTATTACAGATCAGTGGGTGGGACTTCACTTGCAGAAACTGAAATCAATATCTGCCATCTTGTTTGGAAGCTAAGCTAACAAGCGCTGTGGAGATAGTAAGTTATGACAATGACGGAAGAAACTAAACATGAAATGGAAGAAGAGGATTTTGAAATTCTGCTGCTCGAATCCGATGTTCGAGCAGCTGATGCTGATGGCGAAGCAGGAGACGGCTGCCTGTCGGTCGAGGACCCCGGACTGACTCTGGTGCTGGGCGGCTTGCTGGTGCCCGTGCTCTCGCTGCGTGCTACGGCCTGCGGACACAGCGGCAATTTAAAAAGCAATTTCTCCTGGAGGAAATCTCTGAATTAATTTGAGTTATTTTTGAGTTATTTTTTAATTTTATGTTATTTTTGATGAAATCTGAGAGCTTCAAAGGCTGCTAGGTAATTGCATCTGCCCAGAAAACTTAGTAAAGACATCGTTAAAATTCTCTGTGACTACAGTGACTACAGTGGCTCAACTAGTGCTGTGCGGGATACCGGTTCATCCCGAAAACCAGTGTATATTTTTGTTATGATATTAATTTTTAATATACCGCCATACCGATGTATTTAATTTAAAATTGTAAGTCGCTTTGGATAAAAGCGTCAGCTAAATGAATAAATGTAAATGTAAATGATTATGCGTGGATTATACATTTTTGGTCAAACCGCCCAGCACTAAGGTCAACCTTAAAGGGTTAGTTCACCCAAAAATGAAAATTATGTCATTAATTACTCACCCTGATGCTGTACCAACCCCGTAAGACCTTCGTTTATCTTCGGAACAAAAATTAAGATATTTTTGATTAAATTTGAGAGCTGGATCAATAGACTTCCTAAGGGACTAGTATAGCACTTGACGGCCCATAAAGTCATTAAAGTAAATGTTTAAATATGCCATGTGCCTACAGCGGCTCAATTATAAGTTTATCAAGCGATGAGAATATTTTTTGTGCGAAAAAAAAAAACAGAAATAACGACTTTATTAGACTATTCCATTACTTCCTTATGGGCCTTGAGACGAGAATTGAAGAGATTTCCAGAACGCATGCGCGAGATGAGGACGTTCTTCTTCGACTACTTCTTGTTACCGGACGTTCTTCTTAGACACTTCTTGTGTCTTTGTCATGACAACTTGACATTACTAAGACAACACAACCTGTCATTAACATGACATAGCAGATTAATTATCAAACTTAAGAAACTACTTAGATTTATTGGTTATCATTACATTAAACTGTCAGGTGGTTGGTTTAGACATTGGCTGTCATTCAACATTTTAATGACAAATTCAATTTTTACCATTTTTTCATGACACAGTTATAATGGCCTCATGACAGCCAATGTCAAAGCCAACCACATGACAGTTTAACTTTATTTTATGCCAAGTTGTCATAACAAAGATATCTTAAACAATGTCATATTTGCATTCAAAATGTCATTATTGAGCGAAATACACTTAATGACAGTTGTCATAAACATGCTTACTTCATATTCAAGACATATGTCATGTCATGGTTATGAAGGTGTCATGTCAGTCTTATGCACAGCCCTTCAAGTAAACTGTTACCCAATCGGCTTAATCGGTAGAGTTACAAGAGCAAAATTGACGTCATTAAACTGTGTGAGGTTGGGAAGTGTTTTAAAAGATAGGACGACAACAAAAACAAACAGTAGGTGGTGCTTTTGGAAAAGCAGCAATATAGATAAAGCCATCAAAACTTTTTTTTTTAAAGACAGTCAGTTCCCTTTAGAGATACATTCACATTTTCCCCATCCCCAACTCAAATTCTACACTGTAAAATATTTTCTTGACTTTCACAATATTTAACTGTTTTTTACAGTAAAATACTGTTTTTAATGTTTTACTGTAATATCAAAGTAATGTAGAAACACAATTACTTACTGTACAGGTTACAGGTTACACCTACAGGTTACAGCTGATTACTATATTTATACAATTATGCACAGTGAAATTACAGAAATGATATTGTGTAATTAACTGTGAAAAGAACTGTCATTTTACTGTAATTTACATTAATGTAAATTACTGTGCAATGCAATTAGTTGCCAGTAATTTACTGTAAAATCACGGCAGAATTTTTTACAGTGTAGATTTTTCTTCTGAATATTTTAGGCATCACAAACCGTGAGCTTACTGTCCTGGTATAATCTCTGCTGCCGTGCGTCTCTGTTCTCCTCTGTTGTCCATCTTAAGCATGTCCCATCTCGGAGTTAACGTCCTGTTTACAGACTTCATGTCCACTCTTTACTGAATAAAGTACACAAATTACTGCAATGCAGTTTGTGCACAAGTCTGGAATAAAGATTGGCCAAAGAAACACAATTGAACTGAGAACACCATAAACACCAAACAAAACATGTCCAGGTGAGTTCTGCAGTGTTATGGAAGATTAACACTAATAATTTAGTGCCAAAATTGTAATGCATCCCTGTTTTGCAGAAGACTGTGCTGAAAGTGTTAATGCAGTTGTGTTGATGTTGATACATCTGATTCTGAATAATAGCCTACAGGATGTTTCTGACAATTCCTTTTAAATTGTAGCCAATATTTTTATTTTTATTTTTTTGGAATTCTTTAGAATATAAATTATAATCCTATGCAGTGCAACGTGAACTTTACTCGCACATGGTTTTCTCCTTGAAAGATGTCAGAAAGGTTCTGTTGTTAAGAGCATTTACTTAAAGGAGAACTCCGGCGAACAATGAACCTTTGGTCTAATAAAACATCGGTACATAGTCAACCGTTCTCTGAGATTTGTTTTCATGATAATCGAATGTAAAGTGTTTTATCTCTAAAAACTGTTTAGTGTATAATGCTAGTAATGGGGGCATTGACTAAGTAAAAAGAAATTGCTAGTTTATACCACTAACAAGGCTCAAAATAGCCCCACACTAACGCAGTAACATAATGAGGCTCCATACATACAAAACGAAGCATTGAGAACTTTGTAAGTGTACAGACCGTTTAATAAGAAGATACTTTATGAAGACAGTTCACTTCACTTATACAGACAGGAGCCAATCTTAAAAAATAGTCTTGATAAGTCAACTGAGTGATCTGAACTGTATGAAGTTCAGCGAACTTCTGAACTGTATGAAAGGTGTTCGGGGATCGATTTATCGAGACTATTTTTTAAGATGGCTGCTGCCTGTATACGCGAAGTGAACTGTCTTCATAAAGTATCTTCTTATTAAACGGTCTGTACACTTACAAAGTTCTCAATGCTTCGTTTAGCATGTATGGAGCCTCATTATGTTACTGTGTTAGTGTGGGGCTACTTTGAGCCTTGTTAGTGGTATAAACTAGCGATTTCTTTTTACTTAGTCAATGCCCCCAGTACTAGCATTATACGCTAAACAGTTTTTAGAGATAAAACTCTTTACATTCGATTATCATGAAAACAAATCTCAGAGAACGGTTGACTATGTACCGATGTTTTATTAGACCAAAGGTTCATTGTTCTCCGGAGTTCTCCTTTAAGGTTGAAGGTTGAAGAAGATGTCTGAGACCATGAAAAGAGAATAGATCAAATACTTTGGGTGCAAAGGATCCATCTGGAAGCATTTGTTGCATCTCAGCTGAGCTCAATAAATTTCCAAATCTCATCTGAAAAGAATAGAAACCTCTCTTTGTGCTTTAACATGTTTCTTTGTATATAGGTTCAGTGTTTTTGGTGGTCACTCCAGCATATGCCTTTTAGATAGACCCACTGAACTGCAGTTAAGGAGATAGCAGTCAGGGAGGAGATAGGGAGAGTGATGGATGTTGTGAACAGTATGTGGATGTCTTCAGCGTTTCTACTTATGGGCCAGCTACACTTCTGGTGACCCGATTCTTGTTTCCACTCTTCCACTGTCACTTTCTCCTCTTACTGTCCGGTCTAGTAAAGGTGACAGGTGAAAAAAAATCTGTGATCTGTCTCTATCAATCAGAGCAAATGCATATTTTTATACTATATTAATTATAGATTTTAAATGGAATTGTCTAAAATATCATACCGTTATATTTGTAAATGGTGATATTTTAATTTATATTTTTATTTAAAAATACTGAAACTCAAAATCATTTTTTTAGGGCAATATTTTATCGAAAAATTAAAAAAAGATAAATATTTTGCTTGCATAAGTATTCACCCCCCACTTTTTAATACTTGCTCGAGGAAACTTTTGTTGCAATAACAGCTTTAAGCCTTGTCATATGTACCAGCTTCCCTGCTGCCCAGTCCCTGCTGACGAGAAACATCTCTGCAGGACGATTCTGCCACCACCATACTTCACTGTAGGGGTGGTGTGACTTGAGGCATGGGAAGTGTTAGGTTTGCATCACACATTGTGCTTTGAGTTTTGGCCAAAACGCTTTACAGTATCTTGGTCTCATGTCAACACAAAACCTTCTCCCACATGCTTTCTGGCAAACTGACGTTTTCAAGCTTTCACACATTGAGTAGCAGCTTCTTTCCAGCCACGCTTCCATACTGACCAGTGTTATACAGTGCTCTTGGTATGGTTGACGGATGCACCATTACACATGATTCACAGCCTGACCAATGATCCTTCAACAATGGGATTTTTATCCACAGAAAATGTGATTGCAACTTTAATGATTCACAGGTGGATCATGCCAATGGCAAAGAAATTGTGTCCTTGTTAGGGCAGTTTTTTTTCACCGGTGTAACCTGGCAGCTCTCACAGCACAGGGGTTGAATGCTTGTGAAAGCAAGATATTTCAGTGCTTTATTTTTCATTAAAATATTTTCAACAAAAAACAACTTGGACAGAAGTGAGCCAAACCATATAAAAATAAAGTAAATAATGACTTTTTTTATTGTAAGTGTTACTCTAACAAGTTGCTGTATATAAAAACATTAGTTAAAGTTGGGGGATTCATAGAATCAGGAAGTCAACCGCTCGTTCATGGGACAGAGGAGAGCGCGGCTGACAATAAAGGTGAAATTTATGAAAAATAAGATTTTTAAAAAAAGAAAAAAACACGAATACATGGTATGGTAAAAAATTTTGCTGATTAACTGTCTTTTGGACCTTGAACCGTTTGGTTCCCATTGAAGTCCACTATATGGAGAAAAAGCCTGGAATGTTTTCATCAAAAACCTTCATTTCTTTTTGACTGAAGAAAGAAAGACATGGATATCTTGGATGACATTGGGGTGAGTAAAATATCAGCAAAAGTTTTTTTTTTTTTAAAGTGAACTACTCCTTTAAGGAATGAACTACTCCTTTAACATGTACTTTCTTAGGTAAGTACACTGTAAGTATTTGCATTTGCATATGCTGTAAAATAAAGTGCAACCTAATTATCTCAAAGCAGTTATCTCAAACAATTGCCTGTCACTTGGATTTTTAGGACATGAGACAATGATCTTATAGGGTTAAGAATCATTTTGTTACATTTTATAAACAAAATATTTTTTGCTAATATTTTGTCGTATTTCTATTGTTAATTTTGTGTTAGACTATTGGAAGGCGACAACAATAACATATTTTATTTGCCTAGAATCTTTCAAACATGATTTTTTTTTTTTACCTCTGCAATAAACATAAGCCAGACGAGAATTGATCTTTTTGTAGTATAGAGCTTGATTTGACAATGATATACAGTGTACTTCTGGATTCTGGATCTGGATTCATGAGTGCACATGGCATTTCAGAGGCCTTGAACCTTGAACGTACATATTTGAGGCTGACATGTTATTACTGAAGATAAACAATGACAATAAATAACCATAATACAAAAAGTCTTTAATGTTCTTTTTATTTATCTTTTTTATGGGATTTATTCGTTTGAATAACAAGGCCAAGATTAAGTTTATTACGGGACTAAAAATAACTTGCCTAATGGCAAACAATCCAGTGCAACGACTGTCATCCCAGATAGCGACTCCAAATAGCTTTACTAATGTTGAAATGTATTGACTGTGAAGTTATATGTATTTCATGTATTCCTTTCAATCATTGCTGACTAAACATATTGCTGTTAAAGAAAAAAAAGAGAGAGACACAAATGCCAGATAAATGCGAGAACCTCTGAAGGAGATTTATAGCTAAACCATGCTGGATTTAAACTCACAGAGTAATTCTTGTGTTGTTATTTTAATCTGTATAAAAGAATCATGTTGATGAGCCGTTTTGTGCTTTATTCCCAGAGAGGACTCTCATACTTTTTCATATTTCTTCCATGTGTTTTGGCAAAATTGCTCCTAGTTTTTCTTTATTTCAAGGATTTTTGTATTCAGCATCCTTGCAGTTCTCAAGGACTGATGGAAATATTTGTGTTTTATGAAATGGTATCAGATCACAGCAGTTTAATGGAAAGCAGCTTGTGCTGTGTGATAAGACAGTGTTTGGAAAGGAGAGAGACAGTGCAGGAGACGTGAAGTCTGCCAACACACCAGAAGGAGGCTCTCAGATAAAGACATTCGCATTCTCACTGTACATTCATAAAAACTCCCCGTGCAAACTTTCAGAATCATTCTCTCGTGCTAAAACTATCTGGGGAGAAAAGACATATCTAAATGAGAAAGTAAAACCTAGAAAACCTTTAAACCTAGAGCCTTTTTGTTGAGTAAGATATTATTTTAATTTTTATTTTTGTCATTTTTTTAAGTAGCAAATCTGTTTTTTTAAGTGGTTTTTTAGTTTCAGTTAAATATTATAACCCTGACTTAGAGAGGATGCCAAATGAAATGTTGTATATTTATGGTGCCACATAAACTGTGCTAATGGTTTGCCATTCGCTTCGTAACCCCAAATTCTAATCTTTTTGTTGTTGAAATGAATCATTTCACAGGCACAATCAATTCTATTCTATGTGTTTTAAAATCATGACACTAGGTGGCAGCATCGCATCTGTCCTGTGATTGTGTGTTGGAGGAGGAAGCAGAGATAATTAAAACCAACAGGAAACCCAGTGCAATGTAATACAATTGCTGAATAATTACAAACATACATGGATGATTGATGCTCATGAAAAGCATGATTGTTCCTGACAGTAATGAATTACAATTGTTGGCTGGTTTTTAAAGTAGGCTAAAGCAATAATAGGTATGGATAATGAGACCATTTAATTGAATATGGTTGCATTCGGCTTTAATTCTTGTTTAGATGACAGCTGCTACTTTCATTGTGGTAATGTTCAAAGTATTAAAGCCTACAAGTGGGGAAATTGTATTTATGTCTGAACAAATGCTTCAACACCAGACACTTTGAGTACTGTAGAGGTCACAGAAAACTGGTACCGCTTTGAATGACTAACCAATCGTGGGTCTGAACAAAGACACTTTAAGCCTGGGAAAAACGCATCGGTCTCGTGTGGGGTGGGGGTCTCTCTGTCAGGACGGCAGCAGTTGTTTGGCTGGACATGTTAAAGACATTAGGGAGACGTATGGAAAATTCTTTGAGTTTCATCCCACCCAGACTCCCTGTTTACACAGCAGCCTCTATATTGTACAGTACACGTCATGCAGTCCTGCGCCAGCCTGTTAAGCTTTTAAGATTTAGGATGTTTTACACACACAGCACACCTTCTGTTTCGAGCAGCTGTCACGCCAAATCTGGTCATTGATGGGCAGTCAAATAGAGTCAAATAGAAGATGTCGCCCCTAGCACTCCACGGGCCGTATGTATAAAGCCACTCAGAGTAAAATTGCAGTCTTCAGTCTGTCAAAACTCTAAGAATGGCGTAACTTTACTCTTATTCCTAGACTTAAGAATAAGAGTGATTCATTAAGGTTTCTAAGTACTAAGTCCTAAATTATTTAAAGGGGCACTTTAAAACTCTGGTAATTTCTCCGTCAGACTGATCTCATGAAATGGCGTATGTATGACGCTAATTCGTATTTCCATTTTTGGCGTGCTATCAACACGCATAATCGCTTTTCAGTATGTTTATGAACGCCGTTGACTTAACGTAACATTACTGTATAATCACGCGGAATCACTCGGACATTTAAAGGGTTAGTTCACCCAAAAATGAAAATTAAGTCATTAATTACTCACCCCCATGGTGTACCAACCCCGTAAGACCTTCGTTCATCTTCGGAACACAAATAAAGATATTTTTGATTGAATCTGAGAGCTGGATCACTCTTCCATAGAATGCCTAAGGGACTGGCTCTTGACGGCCCATAAAGTCAGTAAAGAAAAGGTTTAAATATTCCATGTGCCTACAGCGGCTCAATTATACGTTTATCAAGCGACGAGAATACTTTTTGTGCGAAAAAAACATAAATAACGACTTTATTCCACTATTCCATTACTTCCTTACGAGGACGTTCTCATTCGTCTACTTCTTGTTACCGGCTGCTCACCGCTTAGGAGTTTTACCGCCACCTACCGTATAAACCTACCGATCCATATGTAATGCGCTCCGGATTATAAGGAACACTGTCGTTTTTTGAGAAGATTAAAGGCTTTTAAGTGCACCTTATAGTGCGTAAAATACGCAAATTGAAAAGCGTATGTATAGCGCGCATCTTCCTCTGCTTGTAAACAGAAAGTTTTGCGCTTCAAGCTATATCAGCACATCATCTTATACGGTAGGGGGCGGTAAAACTCCTAAGCGGTGAGCAGCCGGTAACAAGAAGTAGACGAATGAGAACGTCCTCGTCTCAGTTCTCGCGCATGCGCCCATAAGGAAGTAATGGAATAGTGGAATAAAGTCGTTATTTATGTTTTTTTCGCACAAAAAGTAGTCTCGTCGCTTGATAAACTTATAATTGAGCCGCTGTAGGCACATGGAATATTTAAACCTTTTCTTTAATGACTTTATGGGCCGTCAAGAGCCAGTCCCTTAGGCAGTCTATCTAGGACTGATCCAGCTCTCAGATTCAATCAAAAATATCTTTATTTGTGTTCCGAAGATGAACGAAGGTCTTACGGGGTTGGAACAGCATGGGGGTGAGTAATTAATGACTTAATTTTCATTTTTGGGTGAACTAACCCTTTAATGGCGTAGACGTACACGCAAACAGGCGGATAGCTCAAAATGCGTATAGATAACACGCAACTTGAATTGAAAGTGGCGTATATTTTTACGCAAAAGTCATGATGTCATGTTGTCTTCATGATGTTTTCTCTTCGAGCTCCCCCTACAGCTGTGTAGCGTATATTTCACAACACTGTCGTAAAAAAAAACGTGAGCTTTATCCTCCCCCTTTCTATCTCTGCTCATATCGGAGCCGGCCAACTTTATCGTGTGGAGCTATGTCAACCAATACATCATACACAGTATCATAGAATTATGTCGAATTGCCATGGAGGAGTTTGTGTTTCTCACGAGACTTCCTGTTTCCAACTTACCGCGACGTTAGTCCCCATGTTGCGAGGTTGGTTTTCTGCTTGAGGATGCTGGGGGGAGCGGGGAAAGGCCACATTTTCACCAGAACAGGTTATTTAACCATCCAAATAATTTCTAAACGGTTTTATTACGTTGAAATAGTTGCCAAGTTCCCTTTTGAGTCAAGTCCCCTAACCAGTTAACAAGATGCAGCAGAAAGGAGGAGGCCGTGCACTTTCCAACAACGAAAGAATGTGTTGGAATTATATGATGACAGGGAGTTGATCAATACAGGCATGATCGTCAAGGTATTCTTTTTGTTACTGACCTAGTCAAAAATTCAATAACTTCGCCCATTCTACGAACCTATGCTTTAACTTCAGAAATGAAAGTTAAAATGACTCTACGTTTCTTGGCGACTGGAAAAATGCAGCAATGACTGAAAGCCAGTGGTGACTTGAGGCCATCCCTGTCCACAGTTAGCAGGGTCTTAAATACCACTGGTGCAGCACTAACCACACCAGACATAGTAAGGTAGATCATTGACTTCCCAACGGACCTTCAAACTGTACGGCAAAAGCAAGCAGATTTTATGAGGTTTGTGGGTTTCCCTGGAGTTGTTGGAGCCATCGATGACACTGTATGCATCATTGCTCCAACTGTAAATGAGGAGACATGCATCAATCGGAAAAGGATCCCACAGCATCAATGTTCAAGTTGTATTTGATGCCAGTGTAACAGTTGTCCTCAAGCTTTAGGGTTCTTACCCAGCGCTGTTCTGTTAATCGGGTGATCACCACTGTAGGGAGGACACTGAGCACCAGCGATCTCGCAAAATTATCTCATTGCTCGAACTGAAACGTCCTGTTCGAGCCTTAATTGTCGAACTTCTTAGGGCCGTCATCTTGTTCTGGGTCCGACTCCGGTTCAAATTGATATGGTTGCACAGATGTGTCCTCAGAGACTCCCGCTGCTATTCTTTCTCCAAAATATACCCTCAACTATTGTTAAGGCAACAGTCCACATGCATTGTGTCAAAACGCCACAGAACAGAGGGGCGGAGTGAGCAAAGCTCATTATCATTTAAAGGCATATGCACTGAAACGGCATGCTGAAAACAGAGCTGTGTTTGACCAGGTAAAATGGGTGTTTTCTTACAATACTAATGAGAATTTTTAATTAAAGTATATTACAAACATTTCATTTAGACCCTAAAGAATCAAATTAAGTTGTATGAAAATGGCATTATATGACCCCTTTAAAAGTCCATACAACCGTTAAATTTGACCTCCTACACCAATTACAACATCCTTGATCTTGTGCCAAATTGGCCAGGGTCAACACATGATGCTCAGGTTCTTTCCCAAAGAGGACTCACTGGGTTATTTGAACAAAACGATGTTCGCCCTGGATGTCATCTGCTGGGTAACTCGGGTTATCCTTTTAAACCCCTTACAGAAGACCTCACGGAGAACAGCAGCTCAATTATAACAGGTACCGTACTGGACCGAACTGTAGACAAGATACCAATTTTGTTCAATGATTCTTGACTTGACATCTTTTATTGCGTCATGAAGAGCTCACAAAGTATGAGAGCAGTGATGGAGAGGAATTGGACAGCTGAAAGAAGATTCGAATCTCACTGGAGTGTGCTAGTCACATTATTATGGCTTGTGGCATTTTGCACAATATTTGCCTTAACTTCCCATTTATGATGACGATGATCATGATGAAAATTATGACAATACCACCGACCACACATTACAAAGCATTTCAGGAGCATCAATAAGTGACTGCTGACTACTTACATGCTTTGCTGACTTACATTTTGGGTAAGCAAAAGTTAACGACGCACAAATGGTGTCTTAACACAATTTTATTTAGACAAAGCAAATGTCCAATCATTGAGTGTTCTTAATTCGTTTCAGTTGTAGTCCATAATATTCATTTTGAATTTCCAACAACTTTGTAACTCCTTTACTTTGAGAAGATCAGGGTCCGAGGAATCTGGAATGCCACGAATAGAAGGTTTGGCCGTTCCAAGTATCAATCTCAGACAGAGGTTTACATGGAGGGCCCGCACCTGTTTGACAAGAACTCAGCTGCTGACCACATGGAGACAACCATTTAATATAAAAGGGTTTAATAAGTTAAACTAAAATGTCCCAGTGGCTGTGGCTCGCGTGCTTTCTTCATATGCTGCAATTTCCTTGCGCGTTGTTGCCAACTCATTGTACCACCTTTTCTCACAATCCTCTGGTGAACGTCTTGTCCGAGGAAATGCTGCATTTACTGTCAATACAATCTGTTGCCATGCATTTTTTTTTTGTCCTTGCTTGTTAAAGTCGAACTGAATTTTCCTCTCATCACGTCCTTCCATTGGAGGACTGACTGCACTAGAAGAAGATTTTGGACCAGTTTGGTTTTCTTTTTGCTTTTTTTGGTCTTCCCAGCTGTGAGTACAATTTAGAATGATGTGATTCATCAGCTTTATTACTGAAATGGCATCACATTTGTCCATTTAATTAATGTGTTAAAAATTCAGAAGTTCACACTTACATATAAGTCAGATAGAATAAATGGTGTGCATATTTGGCATGCTGTCCAACAAGAGGGCTCCTGGCTCACTATTTGGCCTAAACCCAGAGTACTCCCTCCGTATTCCTGGCTGTGGAAGGAACAAGGCGAGAGTGAGGTGTCGGGGTGGTGGAGGGATGCTGGAAAACTGAATGTAGATGAGTCAACCGAGTTTATTATAGGTAAGTAAAACCAGTAACAAAAATATACATTTTATAGACTAAAATAAAATAAATAATTTATTTCAGCTAGCTGCC